>NC_081809.1:11465000-11655000 GCF_030704535.1 Vitis vinifera | reverse complement strand
GGACTAACCCCTAACAGCTAGTTTGGTCTCTTTCCTCTTTAAATTTGCTTCAATCTTCATTGTTTGAAGAGATTAACTTTCCTAAACCTTTCTTAAATATATTTGAGCCTTGAGAGAGTGTTTTTTAGTGCACCTTGTTCTAAAACTTTCATATCTTTAGTGCACCATTCAATCCTAATTTATCTTGTATCATTTTAGCTTAAATTTTGTATTAGTATTTTGTAGGAATTTTCTATCCTTATTTGTAAATCTAAGTGTGAGGTATCACTTAGGGATCCTCAAGTATGGGGTATCACTTGAGGGGTTCTTGAAGAGTGAGATATCTCCTAAGGATTGTAAAGAGAATTTGGAGTCAAAATTCCAAGTACAAGAGGGCTTATTGGAACCATAATCCAATTGTAGTGCTTAAAGGCTTAGTTTAGAAGCCTTGAATTAATGGAACCTCCAAGCTTGGGATTGAAACTAGAGGAGAATAGATGTAGGTCGAGTTACATCAAACCATTATAAAAATCTTGTGTTTGCAGTCTATCTTCTCTACTATTTTATTTTATATACAATTGTCTTGATATTGTTTTTATTATATAAACTACATATAATTATCTTTTGCATTCATATAGTTTGAATTTGTAAAAAGTGACCATCACCCTATTCATCCCCCTCCCTCCCTCCCCTTCTCTCTCTCTCTCTCTCTCTCTCTACCCTCTAAGGTGATTACCTTGGGTCTAGATTAGCTAATTTTTCTAACAATTGGTATCAAATCTAAACCTCTTGTTTGAGAACTTAACCGTCTAAGAAGATATGACTAATTCATCAAACCGGTACCATTTTGAAGGTTTTTGAACCACCTGACCTTTATTCTTTATGGGAACTTATTATCCCTATTGGAAAACAAAAATGACCTTGTTTTTAAAATCTCCTAATGTTGATCTATGGGATGTCATTGAGGATGGTTCCCACATTCCTTCAAAATTAGAAAATGGAGTTATGGTTCTGAAACCTAAGCAAGAATGGGATGAGCTTGATAAAAAGAATGTTCAATTAAATGTCAAAGTCGTTTATTCCTTATATTAAGCTATTGATAGAAATGAATATAATTGTGTTTTTCAATGTAAGTTGGCTAAAGAAATTTGGAGACTATTAGAAATCACTCATGGTGGAACCAACCATGTTAAAGAATCTAAAATCAACATCTTTATGCATAATTATGAATTATTTTCTATGAGGGATTTTGAATCTATTATAGAGATGTTTTCTAGGTTCATGGTGATTGTGAATGAACTTCAAGCTTTGAGAAAGACCTACACTGAAAAAGAGAAAGTCATGAAGATCTCGAAGTCCCTATCAAAGAAATGGGAATTAAAAGTAACAACTATTCAAGAAGTAAAGGATCTCACCAAGCTCCCACTTGAAGAATTCATTGGGTCACTCATGACTCATGAGATAAATTTGAACAATCATTAAAAAGTTGAAAAAAATAAGAAAAGTATAGCATTTAAGGCCTCAACAAATGATGATGAAGTGGAAGAGAGTAAAAATGAAGACCTTGATCTCATCACCAAGAAATTCATGACGTAGATCAATCTTGAGAAGATCAAGGAAAGAAAAAAATCTCATTCAAGGGAAGAATCCTTAAGTGCCTAAAAGAAGAAAGTCATGGTGGCAACATGGAGTGAAAGTGATGAAGAGTTCATGGAAGAAGAATTCACAAATAAGGATGCCAACATATGTTTCATGGCTTTAGAGGAATATGAAGATGAGGTAAATTCCGACTCTAACTATAATGAGTTTCAAGATGCATTTTAAGATTTATATTTTGATCTTGAAAAACTTTGGTTAAAAAATGTCTTTTTCAAGAAAAAGATTTCTTTTTTTCAAAATGAGCTCAATGAGCTTAAGGAAAATTTTGAAAATATTGAGAAGGCAAAAATCTATTTTGAAAAGGAAAAGGGGAAGTTGAAAAAGAAAAATGAACGGTTAATATCCTCTCTAGAAAAGTTCTCAAATGGTTAAAAGAATTTTAATATGATTTTGACAAGTCAAAAGTGCATTTTTTATAAATGGGGCTAGGTTACAAGCCTTTTAAAAATCAAAAATATTTTAAGATATTTTGTAAAGAAAGCCTCTAGTTTTTCACCTTCAACTATTTGCAATCTTTGTGGAAAAGGATGTCACATTAGTGATAATTGTCCTATAATAAAATCTCCTCATGTTTTTCAAAATTCTAAATTATTTTGGATTCCAATTGAGGAAAGGCTAACCCTTTAGGACTCAAAAAGATATGGGTACCAAAGATTACTTAATTTGTTTTGTAGGGATCCATGCAAGAAGGAGAATATGCTTACCTTGGAAAGAATGCATTGATAATATTGGTAATGGTATCCCTTTTAAATCTTAATTTGTAATATTATTTTATCATTTTGCTAACACTTGGTATAATTTTTGTTAATAATATAACAATTGGTATCATATTGATAAAATTGGCATAATTGTTAAACCAAGGTTTGGATTTAAAAAAAAAATTTTGCGTATAAAACCTTAGGTGAAATTGAAATTATCATTTTCATTTGCATGCTTCATGCATTTCTTTTAAAATGCATGTATGTTCTCCCACTATCTTATGCTTCTTTCCAAATCATGCTTTAAATTGGGAATGCTCCAAAGTTGAACAATCTTTTATTTGAAAATTTTTCTTAAATGAAAAAATGGGAGAAATAGTAAAATGATTCCATCATGCCCATTTTCACGTGAAATTATATTATGCTTTTATTGTTTATTTTTAACTTTTGATATCATGTGGTTCTCCTTATATGCTTTATTAAGATTTTTTGTTGATGACAAAATAAGGGAGAAATAATGGTAGGTTGCTAACTTGGAAAGAAATATTAATATTTGATTTTAGCAATCTTATCCATAGTGATGCAATGTGCCTAATTTGTCATATTTGTATGCATCATGTTCAATTATAATATTTTGCCAACTGCTAAATTGCTTTTTATACTATTTATGTTTGATTATATCATTTTGAGCACCCTTAATGTACTCCTTGAAGTTTCTAAACTTGAATATTTTCTAAATTCAAAGGAACATATATTGAAGATGAAATTTTTAGCAACCTTGGTTTTGTCTTCATAAAAAATGGGGAGAATGTAAAACCAAGTTTTGGTTAATCTTGGTTTTAATGATAACAAAAAAAGGTATTTAACTAATGATTATATTTCCAAAGTCGTAATCACAAAGACAAAATCAAACCAAAGGGAAATCAATAAGAAGAAGAAGACCTCAAAGAGAAGTATTTTTCAAGACCTAAACTTCATAGGATCTCTTTGTAAGGTTGTTGGTGCACTAGGTTGTTCATGTATTACATTCTTTATATATGCACCAAAATCATTCAAGAGTTATTTTATTTTAAATCTTTTAAAATTGGATGATTTCATGTTATCAACTAAAATCTTATGGCAAATGTTTTCCAAACTTGTTTAAAAGGTTTTAAGTTGAAAAAAATGGTTGTTGAACCGAAAATAGCTCAATAGTTAAGGAATCTGCTCAGCCAGTTGAACCGGCTAAGGAATCGATCAACCTATTCAACTCAACTAGTTGAAGGGCGCAAAAACCTTTTTCTCTCTTCTAGAACATTTGTTCGACCAATTGAGGAGTAGTCGAGGTTTAACGATAACCTGCTATGCATTAAATGTTAATGGCTAGTGAATCGGTCGAACCAAAGCTTGACCAGACTAGCCCTCAACAGCTAGTTTGGCCACTTTCCTCTATAAAAAGGCTTTAATCTTCATTATTTGAGGAGTTTAACCTTTCTTGAATATATTTGAGCCTTAGGAAAGTGTTTTTTAGTGCATCTTATTCTAAAACTTGCATATTTTTAGTGCACCATTCAATCCTAGTTAATCTTGTATCATTTGAGTCTAAATTTTGTATTCGGATTTTGTGAGAATATTTCCTATCTGAAAAAATATGGGTAATGCTCTTAATACCACTAGAATAACTAAAATTCCAATAGAGAATACTCAGAAGGGGGGTGAATGGGTGATTTTAAACATTTAAATCAATATTTGTGAATTATAACCACTTTTTCTTATCCCAATATATTATAGAGATAACCTGAATATTTAAATAGGATTTCACCCCGATAAAAAATATGATTTTTATGGTTAATTGAAATCCAAATATTAAAAATACATGTTGAAGAATGTTAGGGATAATAATAACCACAAGAATAACCAATCTAACAAACTCAACAACTAATTAACCAATCAATCCAATTTATTCAATATCTTCAACTAGAATATATGCAAGTATATATAAATATAAACCTTTTAGAATAGCCCTCCAAGATATTAGGTTAAAACTAATTAACCTATTCTAGGCAATTTAAACGTAATATTAAATATAAAGAGATAGACCATGAGGCACAAGATTATTACGTGGAAAACCCCCATAAACTGTGGAGATAAAAAAAACCACAAGGTCTAAGACTTATCAATTGAAATCCACTATTCAAAATCAAGTCACATAGATTTACCTAGCCACTTTGCCCTAAAGACTTACTCTCTAGTACCTACTATTTGACCCACGTTTGCAATGCAACAACTACCTATTGATCCATAGTAGATCCTTTGGTCCCTCAAAAGGGATTACGGTATTCAACCAACAATTCAAAGACTCAAATCCTTGAATAAGAGAATGGGAATGGTGTGGAAAATTAGGTTTTTTCCTCAAAGAATACCTCTAAAGAATGAAAGGTCTCTAACAATTAGATTTCTACGATCTCTAATCTCTTAGCCCGAATCTCTAACCCTCAAAAGATTACAAGTAAGGTATTTATAGGCAAAAGTCATAAGAATTTTAGTATCTCAAGTTTCCAAATTAGAGTTGGATTTAAATTTATTCAAAATACATTTCTACACTAGGTAAGATTGTCATGACCACTTGAGCGAACTTAGACCGCTTGAGCGCTCCAATCCCTTGATCAAGATTAACTACTTGAATGCTTTAATCACTTGAGCAGGATGAACCGCTTGAGTGTCCCCTGCTTTTTGAAAAATCATTTTAAAAACATTTTAAGCTCAAAAATGATACCGAACCTTTTATAACTCAAATAAGCCTTTAAATGCCACAAGCCAAACCTTGTTAGACGTACCTGTAACTTCCTGGTTAGACGAACAACAACCCTTGATCTTCAATGAAGAGTAAGTCCTTATCTAAAAGGACTTCTATGGCCAAACATAAATCGAAAAAAAAAATTGCCAACATAAAAACAAAAGTCAATGTCCTAACACTATCCTTATTTGTAAATCTTTGAGAAGAAAATTCTAAGTATGGGATACCACTTAGGGATTCTTAAGTGTCGGGTATCACTTGAGGGGTTGTTCAAGAATAAGGTATCTCTTAAGGATGGTAAAAGGTGCTTGAAGCCAAAAGTCCAAGAAAGTGGATAGGAATCATAATCCAATTGTATTGATTGAAGGCTTGGTTTGAAAGTCTTAAATTAGTGAAACCTAAAGCTTGGGATTAAAGCTAGAGAAGAGTAGACGTAGGTTGGGTTGTGCTAAACCACTATAAAAATCTTGTTTTTGCATTCTCTCTTCTCTACTCTTTTATTTTATATGCAATTGTCTTTATATTATTTTTATTATATTAATTTCATATAATTACCTCTTGCATTCATATAGTTTGAATTTGTAAAAAGATACAATCACCTTATTCACCCCTCTCTAGGGTGATTACCTTAGGTTGAATTAATCGATTTCTCTAACAATTATGATGTTGCAACCTGTAGTCCTTACAAACTTAAAAAATAAAATAAAAAGGCTAGGTTTATTAAATTTACTCACAAAAATCATCTCCCTTTCCCAATGTCAAAACCTCTTTTAGAATTATCAAAAAAATTCACAGTCATTGTTTTCTTCATTCTATGTAAAAGGTTTCAACACATTCAGAATTTCGCTTTCCATTTAACTTTAGTCCATTTTTTAGATTCTATCATACCAAAAAGTAACTGATTTTAACAATGTATCTCAAAATTATTTGGTATTAAGGGAAACATTAATAATAAGATGCAAAAAAAGGACAAATATTAAAAAAAAAATTACATTAGTAATATAATTAGGAAAGAGTAGTAACTAACAAGTAAATAAGTAGTAATTTTAATAACATGCCCTACAAAGTAATTTAATAAATAAAAAAAACACAAGCAAAATTTTTTAATTAGCAAATAAACAAAAAATTAAATAAAAAAAAATTAAGGAAATAGATAAGAAAAATACTAACCAATGTCAAACATCAAGGCCGAAAGGTAGCAATCTTTTCTACAAAAAAATTACAATCTTTATCGGCTTCTTTTAAAAAATACTGCAATTTTTTTAATAGTTTCTTTCACAATATATATATATATATATATATTGAGCTCCTAAAAGTAAAACATAATGTAACAAAGTTAGACTTAACTATCCCCTTGCTATCCTTTTTGGAGTATTGACATTGATTTGAGCATTCATCCTATATCTATTACATTGTACATGACTTGGGTGCATTAGGAGTTCCACATAAGATACAAGTCATGGGTTCCTTGTAAGTAGATAATTTGTCCATAGTTGGTTCATGGATTTGGGCAATCCAGTGGAGACCATATATAATGCACCACCTCCTAATTGAGGGATGATTTGTCTTGGTCGTCGGAATGGGTTTCCTATGGTAAGTGCACTAGTGTATGTAATACACACTAAATAGGACCTACAGTGAATCATGATGTAAGGCTATCAATTGACATGTTTACCAAGCTACTATACTGCATGAACTCTCAACCTTGAGAGGATATTAAGTCTGTGTCAAAATCAATAGGAGGCTTTGACCTATGAATGAGACCCTAAAGTAGTCATATATCCATATGGATTAAGTCACTATTGATAAAGTCTAGTGACAACATGTATTCTCAATAGAGAAACCATGATATCTCATAAGAATTGAGACAGTGTGTCTTTTTGGGTGATCCAAAGGATATGTGATCATAAAATTTATGGCCATAGTAATTCCTTTAGTGGAATTTGACATATGCTCCTTGGAGCTAGCGTATGTCATTTGATCACATAATAAGTGGGATCTGTAACTCAAGGATTTGAGAGGTAATCTTGATAGGTGATAACACTACTTTGTTAGATTACAGACACCGGTTCATAAGGAGTCTACATGTAGTGGATAGTAGGTCACGGACCCGAGCACTTGGTGTCTCGTTGTAATATACATAGGGTACTGGAGTGCAGTTGACTATCTATAGTGGGATGATAATTCAATTTTAGAATTTAATTATGAGGGAACCAATACTCCTATGGGTCCCAATGGTCCCCACTCTGAGCTCATATTCCTTGATGGCACGGTTTATAAAGGTTGGATGAGTTTTTAGTTCACTTTTGTGCATAAGAGTGTTTTGGTAATTATGCAAGGTTGCACATGGATAAGTGAGTGGTATCTCTAGACTTGGTTAATTGATTAATTAGGGCTTTCTATGGTTAATTAATCGATTAGCAACCTTTTTGAGCTAAATTAAGTGACCCAAGCCCATGGTGGGCTTAAGTCACTTAAGCCCATGGTGGGCTTAAATCACTTAAGCCCAGTAGGAAGCCTATAAATACCCCTTTAGGAGTTAGGGTTTTTATGTCTTGCTATTTTCCTCCTATAGTCCAAAGAGAGAACTCTATCCTCCATCTTTGAGATCTCCGCCATCTTAGTGCCTAAACACAAGAAAGAGTCATCGGATAGAAGATCATGATGTTTACAAGATATATTAGGACTTTGGAGTTATCTACATCGATTAGAATGGATATGGGAACATTCGGATCAAGGTATGTGGCTTTATTTTATAGATTTATGTTTTTGTGGTATCCATATTGTTTTTTTAATACCTGTTTATTCGATGCAATAGATTTTATGAGCCTGTGATAGATTTGCATACACCATACGCAATCCAAGGCATAAGAACGAAGTAATATGGGTTTCCCAATAATTGGTATCAAAGCCCTAGGGTAGGGTCTAGCATATTAGATTTGTTCTATAATGTGCTAAATATGTTCTAGGTTGTTAACTCTATTTTACAGGGTTTTTTTTTTATTCCATGGCCCTAAAGGATGAATGAATTTTATTAATTATTCATATATTGAATCTGATTGATTGTTATTAATTCAATTAAATGAATGAATGAATATGAATAGATATGATCTATGTCTTTTGATTCTCTAGATTGGGTTGTACAACCCATAAGGGGTATAGGATTTTTATTTCATTGTAAAAAAATAAAAAAATAAATAAAATAAAAATAAAAATTAATAGATGGGTTGTAAGCTCCATTATAGTAGCATAAGAATTTTTATTATTGTAAAAATTTTAGTTTTTTATATCCATCTATGGTGACCTAAGAGAAAAGAAAGAATCTTGAAGGTTCTTTTTGAGATTCTATGGTGGTTAAAGAAAAAAGAAGGATTTTTGGAAGTTCTTATTTTGAGATCCATGGTTGCACATTGATGTCATATTAAACTTAAAATTGATACTACCTCCTAGTGTTTTATTGGTGCAAACCACATGTAGATTTGAAGCTTAGGAAGTCATGAATCCAATGGTTCAAGCAGATTGCAATTTGGAGTTGAAATGAGGGAGATATAACCGAATGAACAAGGTTGCACAAAGTGCATGGCAGCACAGTGACATCAACTTTAAGCCAAAATCGGGATCACTTACATTGAGTTTCCTAGGTCAAATCACCAATTTTTTTGAAGCTTAGAAAGTCAGGAATCCAATGTTTCAAATGGATCGCAACTTGAAGTTGAAATAAGGGAGATATGGCTAATCGAAGCAATGTTGCGCAAAGAGTATGTCGTTACGGAATTGCATACAAGTTCAATTCCTTTTAGTTGTTTGGGCTGAATTTTGGGCCTCTCCTTTTGGGCTCATTTTGGTAGTAGTTAGGCCTTTTGGGTTTTCAATTTTCACTAACCCTATCTTTGGTTGTAGGGCTATTTTTGGTAATTTGGATTTTATCCAAATTTTAATTACCAAATATGTAATAGGATCCTCAAAATCCATGGGAAAAGTTTCTATTTATTTATTCCCTTGTTTTTATTATATGCTCTTGATTAATTGCATGTGTGGCATCAAGATATTTTGGTATTCTTAATTGGAAATAAACTTTCATGTTTTTTCAAAATTGAAAAACTTATTTAAATTGGAATGTGCATGGTTATGAAATTTTATTTTAAAGAAAAGATAAGTTGGAAAATGATTAAGAGTTTTCTTATCTTTTTAAAATTAATTCTTAGATATTTTAATTTTATTTAAAATCTTCTCAAATCTTTGAGATATCTAAGAATAATTTATTTATTTATTAAAGAAAAACTTTTATTTTTCCAAATCTTTATAAAATATTATTTTTCCTATTTAGCATAGGATTCTGATTTAAAGAAAATAAGTTAATTTTGAAAATTTATGATAGATAACTTATAATTAAGAATGGTTATCAAAATAAGTATTAGAACCCAAAGAAAAGTGTTTTGGTATTCTTAGTAAATTTTCATGAGAATATATTTTCTAGGAGTATTTATTTAAACTGATTGTTGCTAAGAATATTGTTATTTCTTTATAACCATATGTTTATTAAACTTTAGGAGGTTTTCCTATCTTTCTCAATAAGAGAAGGAAAATTATACCTATAGTTGGTCCTTCAAGCTTTTTCCCCCAAAGAGAATGAGGAAATCATTTTGTTTGGATAATTCAATGATAATGAATAAGAGAGCAATTCTTTCAGCACAAAAGTCTCAATTTAAAAAATAAATAATGGATTTTGAAAATCTCATGATAGAGAATTTATGATAAGAAGGATTACAAAAATAAGTTTAGAAAGTTTTAGTAATTTAATGGAGATATAAAATATTTTGAAAAATACTTTTTATAATGGATTATTTAATTCCTTTTTGGAAATAAACATTTTTTGGGGTTTTTCATAGAGAATATTTTATCCATTAAGGAATTACTAAAAGGTTCTATTTTTTTATAGTATTTAATGGAATAAATTATTATGAAATTGCCATGAAAATATTAATTAATTTGGAAAAGTGTAAGGAATAAGGAAAGTAAATTTTATGAGACTTTTTTAATATGAGAAGCAAAAGTTCCTTTCATGGATAAGGTACTCTCAAGATTATTCAAAATCTCATAAATTGGTAATTTCCTTATTACACAAGAGTTTCCAATTTGGAAAATAAATATTTTAAAATTTTTCATTATAGATAATTTATTATTAAAAGATTATTACCAAAAGCTTAGTAATTTGATGGAAATAAATTTCTTTGAAACATTTCCTAGATAAAATATTTATTAATTGGAATTGTGTGTAGAAGAAGATTTTATGAAAATAGATTTTAAAATTTTTAAGAGTGGATATTTTATCAAAATTCTTTTTGTAAATTACTGTCATGGATATTTTAAATTTTTCATGTTGGTATTCTCCTATTCTACTAGGTTTCCAATTAGGAAATAAATATTTTTTGAAATTTCTCAAAGTAGATAATTTATTCATCAAGAAAATTACTAATGGTTTTAAAATGTTTTTATTTATCTTAAATGATTAAGTAGGAAAGGGCCTTCGGCAAGCCCACGACCTCCATTGTTGAGCCCATCTTGATTTGAGTTAATCACCACCCCCACGGTAGGTTAGCCCTAAGAATCAGGAGATATGGACTCTCCACATGGATAAGACTAGATATGTCTATAGTGGGAGCGACCACCCCCACAATGGGTTTCTTTACTTGGTGACATTGATAGTTCATGGACAATGATTATACACTTCATTGGATATAAAGTGGTAGAATCGCCCCATGTGGTCCCACTTGTATAGTCCATGAGCCAAATAAAAGATATGTTGATCTTGCCTTTAGATACCTTTATGGTTAGGGCAAGGAGATCAATCTAAGAGGGTCTCTAACTAGTAATAAGATCATAACCTGCCCCATATAGGCTTGATTCTTATGATACTAGGATACCTTGCAAAAGCACATGTAGTTTGAGAGTGCTCCTGTGGACCCGTATTTTTCACATGCATCCCTACTCGGTCAACAAGACTTTCTTTTATTTGAAAAAATAGTTTTGGAAAATTCAGAGTTGTCACTTATTTTATTTTTATTTTAAAAGGGAAAATAAAACAAGAAAAAAAAATCTTTAAAAAAATGTGACTTCATAGTTAAAATAAAAGGATATTACCTCTCACTTACCTGCATAACTAACCTTACATTTGAAGTTAAGGTAAGTATAATCCCATCATTGAATCTTCTCACTTGTTGAACATCCTATAAGGACTTACAGGCAGAGGGTTTGGAATCTATCCACCATAAATGGTGAAATCCACCACTTAATATTTAACAATTAGAAAATGATATATACTTTTCTTTTTTCCTTTAAGTAAATTGGGCATTCCTTTTCTAGTGTAATAAAAAGTCACAAAGGAATCACTTGCCCTTGAGTTTTCTTTTTTATTCCTTCTCTTGAACTTTCCTTATTTGGTATTGTTCTTCTTCTTCTTGGTAAAAGAATTTGAAGAACCATTGACTTCCATTTGAACACCCTATAATCTTTGAGAATCTTCTTAGCCATCTCAAAGGAAAATGGCAAGGTCTCTAAGATCATATGAATACTAGTGTTCATAATAGTCCTAAGAGTAGCTTGTCAAAACTGACCTACTCTTATCACCAAATAACCATTGCAAACTAGAAAGAGAATATCAAAGTCTCTATTAAATAGGCATGTGTTGATATTGCAACACGGATATCTAAGTATTAGACACTTGGTATGCTTATTAGTCTAATACCACCTTGATATACCACTCTTTCTTTTTTCTAGGTTAGTTCATAAGAAATAGCTAGCTCTACCTAAACTAGCTTATATGCAATTAGTTACTATATCCAAAATAAAATTAGTCCAATTGATTAGTTAGGTTTGCCCTATTGTGAGAAAGGGAGTGATTATAGAACCAACATGATATTTGCAACAAAGAATATAATCAAGCATATGACATAATTGAGCATTCATGGCAATTGGTAATTAATTTAGCAAAAATGTAGTGCTCTCAAACTACATGTCCTTTTGCAAGGTATCTTAGTATCATAAGAATCAAGTCTATGTGGAGTAGGTCATGACCCTATTACTAGTTAGAGACCCTCTTAGATTGATCTCCCTACCTTAACCATAAAGGTATTTCAAGGCAAGATCAACATACCTTTTATTTGGCCCATGAACTATGCAAGTGGGACCGCAAGGAGCGATTCTACCACTTCATATCCAATGTCAAGTTTATAACCATTTTCTTTGAACTACCAATGTCACCAAGTAAAGAACCCCACCATAGGGGTTGTTACTCTCACTACAAACATATCTAGTCTCGTCCATGTGGAGAGTCCATATATCCTTATTCTTAGGGCTAACCCATCATGGGCATGGTGATGAACCCAAATCAAGATAGGCTCAACAATGGAGGTCGTGGGCTTGCCTACAACCCTCTCCCACTTAATCTTTTGAGCTAAATAAGAGCATTTTAAAACCATTAGTAATCTACCTAATGAATAAATTATCTACTTTGAAATTTTCCAAAAAATATTTATTTTCTAATTGGAAATCTAGTGTAATAGGAGAATACCAACATAAAAAAATTTAAAATTTCATGAGATTAATTTTGAAAAATAATTTTGATAAAATATTCACTCTTAAAATTTAAAAAATCTATTTTCATACAATTCTCCTTGTATATATAATTCCAATTAATAAATATTTTATCTAAGATATGTTTCAAAGAAATTTATTTTCATCGAATAACTAAGCCTTTTGGTAATAATTTTTTAATGATAAATTATCTCTAATAAAAATTTCTAAAAGATTTATTGTCTAAATTGGAGACTCTTCTGTAATAAGGAAATTACCAATTCATGAGATTTTGAATAATCTTGAGAGCACCTTATCCAATAAAGGGACTTTTGCTTCTCATGTTCAAAAATCCTCATAAGATTTACTTTCCTTATTCCTTACACTTTTCCAACTTAATAAATATTTCAATGGAAATTCCAAAATAATTTATTCCATTAAATATTACCAAAAATAGAACATTTTAGTAATTTCTTAATAGATAAAATATTCTCTATGAAAAATTTTCAAAAATGTTTATTTCAAAATAAACAATCCATTTTGGAAAGTATTTTCAAAATATTTTATATTTTCATTAAATTACTAAAACTTTCCAAAGTTATTTTGGTAACCCTTCTTATCATAAATTATCTATCATGAGATTTTTCAAATCCATCAATTACTTTTAAACTAGGACTCCTATGCTAAAAGAATTGTTCTCTTATTCCTTATCATTGAACTGTCCAAGCATAATGGTTTCCTCCTTTTCTCTTGGAGGAAGAGCCTGGAGGACCAACTATAGGTATAGTTTTCCTTCTTTCACCGAGAAAGAACAGGAAAACCTCCTAAAGTTTAATAAATAGATAATTATAAAAGAAATAGTAATCTTCTTAGCAAAAACCAATTTAAAAAAATAATCTGGGAAAATATCTTCTCATGAAAATTTACTAAGAATACCTAAAAACTTTTCTTTTGATTCTAATACTTATTTTGATAACCATTCTTAATTATAAATTATTTATCATGAATTTCCAAAATTAACTTATTCTCTTTAAATTGGAATCCTGTGCAAAATAGGGAAAATACTATTTTATAAAGATTTGAAAAATAAGAGCTTTTCCTTAATAGAAAAATTTTATTCTTAGAGATCTCAAATATTTGAGAAGATTCTAAATAGAATTAATTTTTAAAAAAAAAAATAAGAAAGCTCTTAATCCTTTTTCCAACTTAAGTTTTCTTTAAAATGAAATTTCCTAACTATGCACATTCCAATTTAAATAAGTTTTCCAATTTAAAAAAAAACATGAAAATTTATTTCCAATTAAGAATACCAAAATATCTTGAAGCCACATATGCAATTAGTAAAGCACATATAATAAAATAAGGGAAGAAAAAAAATATAAACTTTTCCCATGGCCTTTAGGGATCCTATTCATATTTGGTAATTAAAATTTGGATAAAATCCAAATTACCAAAAATAACCCTGAACCAAAAATTGGGTTAGTTAAAATGGAAAACCCAAAATGCCCAATTGCCACCAAAAATTGAGCCCAAGAAGAGGCCTGAAATTCAGCTCGGACAACCAAAAAGAATTGGACCCATATGCAATCCCATAACAACATGCTCTTTACACAACATTGCTTCGATTGGTCATATCTCCCTTAGTTCAACTTCAAATTGCAATCCGTTTGAAACGTTGAATTCTTGACTTCATAAGCTTCAAAAACATAGATTTTCCCTAAGAAAATGAATGGAAGTAGCCCCAATTTTGGCTCAAAGTTGACGTCATTGTGTTATCATGCACTTTGCGCAGCCCTGCTTCATTCGGTCATATTTCCCTCATTTCAACTCCGAATTGCAATCTGCTTAAACCATTAGATTTTTTACTTCCTAAGCTTCAAATCCATATGTTGTTTGCCTTACGAAACTACTAGTAGATATCTTGATTTTGAGTTAAAGTCAACATTATTGTGCTATCATGGATCTCAAACCAAGAACTTACAAGAATCTTTTTTTCTTCTTTAACCATCATAGAATCTCAAAAAGAACTTTCAAGATTCCTTCTCTTCTCTTGGGTCACCATAGATGGATACAAAAAAACTGAAATTTTTACAAAAATAAAAATTCTTATGCTCCTATAATGGATTACAACCCATTTATTGAAAAGAAAAGATTTTTATAAACAAATATAAATCTTATACCCCTTATGGGGTGTACAACCCAATCTAGAGAACTAAAGGCAAAGAAGATATTCATTCATTCAAATGAATTACTAACAATCAATCAATCCAAATATATTAATACATTAAAATGAATGAATAATTTCATTCATTCATCCCCGAAGTTTGAAATATTAGTAAACACGAATATATCGATACTTGGATTTTACGGATATATCAAAAATATCGGTGGATATTTTGACAAAAATATTGATAACATAGAAATGGTTCAAAATTCATGTAAATGTTTAGAAAACTTTCAAAAAAAAAAATGGTAAAATAAGGAAGACTACACATATTAAAGTTATTTGCAAGTGTAATTGACATAAGTACGATTAAAGATAATATTTATCAAATTTTTATTAAAAAAAATATTAGCTTAAATTCCTTTATTCATTTATTTTAAAAAAATTTAAATACTTTTATTAAAACATGTTTTATTACATTTTAAATATAAAAAATTAAACTAATTTATATAAAATATTTCATTTGAGATTTAATTTCTAAGATTTTATTACAAATTTGTGATGACAAATTTTTCTTAACATTAATTTATTTAAATAATTAAATTTATTAATAATTTATCTTATCAAATTAATTTTAATTTATAAAATCTTAGAACTTCATTAATTTTTTTTATATTGTTGCCATTTTGTAGTAAAATTACATTTTTAATATTTTAAAATAAAAAATATTTAAAATTAAATAAAATTACAAGGATAAATATAAAAAAAATTAAGAGTGAAAAGGTAGTAATTTTAAAAAATAGGATTAATGAGATAAATATGAAAAGTAGTTAAAAATAAAAGGATAATATAAATTTAAATGAATAATTAAAAAATCATAAAATAAAATAAAAAATTGGATTTTTTGAAAAGTCACCCAAAATATTGGCAACTTTTCATAAAAATCACCAATTTTTCATAAAATCGGTGATATATCACTAAAAAATTGCCCATTTTTTTTAGAAAATCAGCGATTCATCAGTGATTTTTTGAGGAAAAATCTCCTCCAAGCAAGCGTGCTCCCCACTTCTGATTTTTTGGCAATATTTTGGTTTCTTACCAAAAGATCAGCGATATATCACCAATATTTTTCAATTTTTTGGCGAAAAATCCTCTAATCGAAAATCGGTGGCCAATTTCGCTTCGGCCACCTCCAATATCCGATATTTCGATGAAATATCCCAATGTTTCAATCCTTGTTCATTCCTTGGGGCCATGGGAGGAATAAAACAACCCTACAAAACAAAGTTAGCACATCCTAAAATATATCTAACATACTAGAATCTACCCTAGGTCTTTGATACTAGTTGTTAGGAACCTTGGATTACTCTGTTCTCATGCCTTGGATCGAGTAAGGTGTATGCAAATCTATCATAAGTTCTCTAAATCTATCACACTGGATAAACAGGTATTCAAAAACAATATGGATACCATAGAAAGCATAGATCTAGAGAATAAAGTCACATACATTTGATATGAATGTTCCCAGATCAATTCCAATCGATATAGATAATTCCAAAGTCACAATGGATCTCGTAAACACCATGATCTTCCGCCTAATGCCTCTTTCTTATGTCTAGGCATTGAGATAGTGGAGATTTCAAGAGTGGAGGCTAGGGTTCTCTATTTAAACTAAAAGGGAGAATGGCAAGACTTAAAAAACCTAATCCTTAAAGGGGTATTTATAGGCTTCCTACTTCAGTGACTTAAGCCCAGCATGGGTTTGAGTCACTTAATCTAGTCCAAAAAGGTTGTTAATTGATTAATTAACCATATAAGGCCTAATTAATCAATTAGCTCAGTCTAGAGATATCACTCACTTATCCTTGTGCAACCTTGCATAATTACTAAAACGCCTTTATGCACAAAAGTAAACTAAAAACTCATTTAACTCTCATAAGTCATGCAAACAAGGAATATGAGTTCAGAGCGAGGACCATTGAGACCCATAGGAGCATTTGCTCCCTCATAATCAAATTCTGAAATTGATTCAACATCCCACTACAGAGAGTCAACTATACTTCAATACCTTATGTATATTACAACGAGACACCAAGTGTTCAAGTCCATGACCTATTATCCACTACATGTAGACTCCCCATGAACTGGCATCCGTAATCTAACAAGATAGTGTTATCACCTATCAAGATTACCTCTTAAATCCTTGAGTTACAGATCTCACTTATTATGTGATCAAATGGCATACTCTAACTCCAAGGAACATATGTCAAATTCCACTAAATGAATTATTGTGGCCACAAATTTCATGATCACATATCCTTTGAATCACCAAAGAGAACACACTATCTTAATCCCATAAGATATCATGGTGCCTTTGTTGAGAATACCTATTATCACCAGCCTCCATCAATAGTGACCCAATCCATAGGAATATATGACCACTTTAGGGTCTCACCCATAGGTCAAAGTCTCCTATTGATTTTGGCTTAGACTCAATATCCTCTCAAGGTTGAGAGTCCATGTAGTATAGTAGCTTGATGAATCATGACAATTAATAGCCTTGTGTCATGATTCATTGTAGGTCCTATCCAATGTGCATCACATATACTAATACAATCACCATGGGAAACCCATTCTGACGGCCAAGACAAGTCATCCCTCCAATTAAGAGGTAATGCACTACAATCTCTACTGGATTGCTCAAATCCATGAATCAACTGTGGACAACTTATTTACTTACAAGGAACCCATGACTTGTATCTTATGTGTAACTTTTAATGTACTCAAGTCATGTACAATGTAAAAGACAGGGGTTGAATGCTCAAATAAATGCCAATACATCAAAAGGATAGTTAAGTCTAACTTTGTTATATCATGTTTTGCTTTTAGAGGTTCAATCCCAACACAACTAACATTTCAACATCTCAACAAATGAATCATTATTGGAAGCATTTTCAAAAGTGATGGAAAACAAGTTTTTTTTTTTTTTTCTTTTCAATTCCCCATTCAATAAATAATGTATGTATTTTCTCAATCAAGCAAATACCATCGTGCAGAGGTAGCATGAAACAAAAATTAAGAATCCTTTCTACAACCTCCAATCCTAATCAATAAAACATGTTGTGATACATAAGTATCCATCGGTGGTTATAGAAGGCCACAAGTCAAATGTCAAAGAAATTCTACAATTATCTACCTCCAACAAAAATTGAAGCTTTGTTTTTTCTCTTTTATGAATCTTCAATATATCTACTTTGGCGGTATTCCTAGTGATATGTTTGACTTCCTCACACAAACAACTAAAAATTTCTCTAATACCTTCATATTCAACAAATTGAAACGGCAAGTCATGCATTCAAGTACAATGCAAATGATGTAGGTTGAATGCTCAAATAAGTAACAATGCAACCATAAAAATATAAAAATAGAAATCATAAAAAATATAAATATATCATATGATGCTTTTAACAGTTCTATCCTAGTAACTCCTTCGGTGGTCATGTTGCTTCCAAAGTAATGACAATGTATAATGCTTTATAGCACGGTGGGTCCCTCAGGGGTGTTAATGATAATTTCTAATCGGCTCTCTCATGCCTCTCCTATTGTAGTAATACGTGGCAATCAATACCCACATCCCTAAGATACAAAAATATGAAAACTAAAAAACTAAAAAGAGTCTGACATTGAAAAAATTGAGAGAGAAGTCCCAATAGTAGCAGTAGTACTGAAAACCAAATTAGGAGTGACAATTGGAAGCGAAGAACTCATCCGAGAACTACAAAATGGATCATATTCGAACCAACCCACATGTGACCTTTCGACGCATAGATCATCTCATATACGTACCTTGAAAAGCCAGCGGACGCCCAACTTTTACTCAAACTTGGACCTCAATCAAGGCCAAACTAGTACATCAGTTTTGTTAGTCATGAAAGAAAATCAAAGAGGCATCTGAATTTGACGTGGAAAAATAGGGATGAGTATTGAATACATGTTAGATTTGACTACATTTTTGCCTTCTTGTACGCTACTCAAGGGGAAAGTGGACCATTAACACTGATATTTATGTCAAAACACCCTGCCATGTCTAGAAAGTGCCCAACTTTCTTCACGGCGTGAAAATGTGGCCACTCAATATGCTTCATTTGGTATGATAACTTGCAACTAGGCAAAAATGATTCCCTTCCCTACCAAGTATACACCAACTGCTTCTTTACGTTCATGTCTTCAACCATATTTCTCCTCCAGATTTTCTATTATATTCCCACATAGACTTTCAGATTCAGATGCCCCAAGCATGGGCCTAGAGCTTACTTCCCTTTTCCTTTTTTTCTTTTTTTCTTTTTTCTTTTTTCTTTTTTTTTCTTACCTTTTTTTTGGGGGGTGCATATTCGAAATTATTGAGTCAATATGTTTCTACTATTTTTTAAAAGTCGGTCTACTAAAATCAATCAGTCTAGAGAGTTCGTTTTCAATCTCCAAAATGATTAATGCTTTTGGGAAGGAAGAATTGATGGCAGCTTTGGGCTGCAATTCGTCTTTTCATCCTGCAGGCTACATGTGTAGTTGTTTTCAATGCCCCGAAAATTCCAATGTTTACGGCCACCGGCCATGAAGACAAGAGCCCCAACCAGCTCAAGATTTTTTTTTCACCAAACATCAATCTCATCCCACAATCCACAAAATCCTGAATGCATTCGTGACCTGCATCCCACTACCCAATAAAAAAATAAAATTAAAAAAAAAAAAAACCTAAAGAAACAAAGTGGTGTGGATTGCAGGCTTGCAGCACCCAGCAAAACAACAAAACTCATAATGCTGTGGCCCTATATGTTCAAGGCATCTACATTCTACACTCAGAAACCTATACTGAACTGAATAATTATAGCACATGAATGGAATGGAAAGTCAATCCAACCTAGGCCTAGGCCTCAAGCTCAAGCTCGCCTGCTGCTTGCGTTATCAAACATGATCAAAAGAATTTTCTTTCAATTCAAAAATCAATAAAACCCTCAGTTTCTGAAATCCCTCCAATCCAAGCAATCGGGGCGAGTATAAAATGAACAAAACCGAAACACTTTCTTCTTTTTTTTGGTTCTAATTCTAAAACATAACCAAACACACTAATGTCAAAATTCCTCCTTTGGATTTTTCGGAATCCAAACAGAGATTTTGCACTATCCCATTACAACAAACCCTAATCTCTAACTAAGCTAAAAGGGGAAAACAAAAACAAAAACCAAAAAAAAAAAAAAAAAAATCTGAAACCTACCCATCACTCCCCTAACCACCAAATTATCCACAAGGCCTCACCACCACATCCCTCTGCTTCAGCTTCCTCATTTCCATAATCTTCCTGTGCGAATTAGAATGCACCTTGCTTGAGAAAGTCGGGCTGCTCGCCGGCCGATACTCAGCCACGAGGCGGCCAGACTTGTACCGCACCCCGCAAGCATTGCAGAGAGTTTTGGGGCCGAGGGGGCCTGCCCGCCATTGGGGGGTTTTCTCCGCTTGGCAATGCTGGCACTTCCTCCCAATTGTAGAGCTTGTAATTGTTTGTTTGCTATTGGTAGGGCTGCTGTGGTTGGCGTTGGTGTTACCCTGGCTACTCCACCACCACCACGGCTGGCCCGGGATGTCCGAGAAGTCCTTGTGGCGCCTGCGGCGGCGCTTGCTCCTTGCCCGGCTGGGCACTCGGAAATTCTCGCAGCAGCTCATGATAGTAGTGGTGCTGCTGTTGCTGTTATTGCTGCTACTGCTGTGGCTGCTGTTCTCGAGCACCGAAATTGGGCTCTGCTGCTTGGGAATGTTTTCCACGCTCGTTGGAAGATAGTCCAGGAATGTCTCCACGCCCGGGAAGACGTCTTTGTTCAACCATTCCAGCTCTTCCTCGACAGGAGGATCCTGCAGGGGTAAATTCATACACATCAGCGATGAGTCCGTACAATTAGTCTGACTCGCTTACAACCCGGGTATCCAACTCAATCACTCGGGTTGGTCGCCCAGTTGACAAGGAGGTTACCGGTTTGGGATGGGGCCCATGACTTTAAAATAATTGGGCCAACCCATGTTACTTATTTTGGACTCGGGTAAAAGGACAAATTAGGGCTGCCCCACATGGGAAGAAATAAAAGGTTTTCAAAAAATGATGGATAATAGAGTCTTTCCATATGGTAGACAACTTACCAAAAGCAAAAATATTGAAATGGTGGCCCTAAGAAAGGTTTGAAAGAGAAAGAATCTCCTTGCACATTTATTTGTACAGCTCTGATTTTGTGACTGACAGCTCAGAGCGATAAAGATGGTGGCCATCTCCACATTTAATATTTCCAAAAACAAAAAAAGGAAACGCATGTGGCTTAGTGGTCATTCGGTGTCCTTAGGGTTTCCCAGGGACAATATCGTAAGTACGCCCACACAAAGGTGGAGGCGTGGTGCCCCCCTTCACAAACACGGCCTGCGCCTGCGCGTTTAGAAAAAAATCGCACCACCATTTAATGCGTTTGGTTCCGACTCGGCCGTGTCACCGTCACACAGGGGAGGCTCACTCGTGACTCGGCTGAGCCAACTCGGACCAAACCCTAAAAAATACGCCAACCCAGCCCCGAAATGAGGAAACCCAGGCCGGACTCGTCCGGCTCAACAGCAAACTCGGTCCCCTAGCAAAGGAGAGGGAAACTTACAGGGAGTGAACGGCTATGACCACCAACTAAGAGGGAAGAAGAAGAACGGGTTCTCCTTTTGTGGTCATCGTCGTCGTCCTCGCCTATGTCCGACGAGAAGTCCAGAAGGTCGTCCACGAAACAAGCTGCTGGGTCCAAAGACTCCATTTCTAGAGATACCAAAGTTTGCGATGAATACCCACAAACAAAAGGGCTAGGGGTTTGATAGAGAGATAGAGAGAGAAGGCCTTTAAAAAAATATTTTTCTTTTTTTGTTAAATATTTTCTAGAGAGAGAGAGAGAAGAGAAAGGAGGAGAGGGAGAGAGAGCCTTTCCTCTCTCTTTCTTTTGCCTATATTATCACTATACCGAGGGTTTTTGGGTGGCAACGAAGGGATGTCCATTTTTTGCTTTTGTTTTATTTTATTTTTCCATCATTTTATTATACTCTGGAGTAGCATCCCACCCTTCTTCTGTGAACCCGCGTGTATTATTCTACTCAAGCGTCGTACAGAAAGCGTATTAGTGAAATCGGACGGTCAGAATAACTAGAAAATGCGAGGGTATAACGGGAAGAGTGGTTGGCAATTTCCATGGGAGGTAAAGGAGGGCGGCCAATGTACGCAATGGCCTGCCCTAACTCAACGACCTTAACAAAGCCATGGGCCAATGAGGAGCAACTCACACGTCATTGGACAAATGGGATACTGACACGTTGGACGGTGATTTTGAATTTGAAAAGTTTGACCCCCGACACCGCACGTGGCGGCGATGATATTGTGGAGTTAGGCCTTTTAAGCTGTTTGTAATTTCACTCGGTAGGAGGAGGGGGGCCCACACCACGCGTCCTTTCCATGTGCAATGGGCCCCACCACGTTTCTTGCAAGTAGGTGGATAAATGGATGCCACGCCGCAACTGCCCCCACTCCCCAATCAACTCCGTGACATGCACGTGATATCTCATTATTTACTAATATTTGTTTTTCCACTATTATTCTTCTTTAAAAAAATGTTAAAATGTACCGTGGAAACGATTTTTTAAAGAAAAAATAGTGAAATCGAGGTGGTTGATTTATTTATTATTAAATTGATATATTTATTTTTATAAATTATAATTAAGATAAAAGAGATTAAATAAATGAAAATAATGAAATATTAAAAAATATCATAAAAGTAATAAAATAAAATAAAAATAAATAAAGATATGAACTTAAAAATAAATTAATTATCTTTATTTATTATTTAAAATTATTTTTGATTTTAAGTTTGAATAAGTTATTTTATTAAATATATTTTATTTACTTAATAATTTATTTTAAGTTATTACATTGGTTTACTAAACATTTAATATCTTAATCTAAAATATTATGAATGAATTTAAAAATTAATTTAATCGTACTCTAATTACAATGAAATACTTTAATAAAATCTATAAGATATATTTAATTATAAATATAAAAAAATCATCAAATATCAAGGAATTATATAAAAGATGAGCGAAATTGGCTTGATTTAAATTTTATCAATTAAGAAACTAGGAAACTGAAAATTGGATCAATAAAATTGATTTTTCAAATTTTCAAATAACCTACTTGAAAATTTTGATCAATTTTAATTGGATTACATCAATTCTATGGACTTATCTATTTTACTATATCCTTATCCCCATTAAAAGAATTTGTTTGGTTAAAACAATTCTAAAAAATAACTTTTTGTGACCGTTTTTGAAAACTGTTTTTTAGAGGAAAAAATTATTTGAAAACTTAAAATGTCCTTAATATATTTTTAATATTTTTAAATATATTCTTAAATAATTTTTATATTTAGTATTTTATTTTTAATTATTTTACATATTTGTACAATTATTTCTTAAAATAATTCTTAAAAACAAATAAAAATATAAAACAGATTTTAGTTGCTAAACATGATTTTTATATTTTTTGTTTTGAAGAACAAAAAATTATTTTAAAAAATAATTATCAAACACGCTCTAAGTTTTTCTTTTATATTTTGCAAAGTGTTTGTTGATATTGTAAGCATTTTGCTTACAAAATTTAAAAAATGTTTAGAATCACTCAAATAGTTCTTAATTTCTTGAAGTTTTTCTCATAATAAATTGTCAAAAATATTTATACTAGAAAAAACTTTTTAAAAGGAATAATAAATCAAAAGCATTGTTTGTCAAAATCATTTTAAAACTATTTTAAGAGCTTCTTTTACAGTAATTTTACAAAACATTTTTAGTATTTGAAAACTACTCTTTTAATAAAAAAATTTAAGTGGTTAGAATATTAGGAGTGTTCTCAAAAATCAATGTTAAGAGGATTCTAATTTATTTTATATTTTTATTAGCTTTCTAGTACGAAGTGTTTTTAGTTTTGAGAACTACTTTTTTAATAATTTTTTTTTAATATTAAAAATAGTAGAAATACTTTTTAAAATTATTACTAAAATATAGTTTTATGAGAGAGAGAGATGTTTTTAGTTTTGAGAACTACTCTTTTAATAATTTTTTTTTTTTTGAATATTAACAGAGAGGGGGGGGGGGGGGGGGGGGGGGGGGTGTTACACCGGTGGAAATTACTTCACAATAATGATTGTAGGAAAATGTCACTATCAAGTCAACATTAATCCTTATCCAAGCATTTTCCATTCCTTTTTCACAAAGCAACCTAACAAACCATGATTAAAACAAGCATATATTTTTTTATGCCATGTTCTTACATTGTTAGGTTGGAAGCTTCAAATTTAGGATAAATTTGAACCTTCTCTCTAATCAAATGTCCAAACTTTGGAAAATGATGTTATCATTTTCAATATTTTTATTTTTATTTTTTATAAAAAAAATAAATTAATAGATGGTTTCCTATGTCATCCATCCACATAAGTTCAAATGCAAAATTTGTAACATCATGATGATTACAAAGTTCAAAGACTAGTAATTATTTACATTCCATTGTGAAGAGAAAATGTAAAAAGAAAAAAAAAATATTAAAATCATTTTGTTTCGTTATAGCACATTAAAATCATTTTTAGATTAATTTTTAAATATGGTATTTATTTTTTAACTAAATATTTAACTTTTTCTATTTAAAGTAATTCGTTAATATTAATTAAAATAACTAAAGTGAATTTGATGTTGATATTAATAGATTGATTTAATTAGTTTGATTAATATCAATACGCTACTTTGAGTTGAATAGAAAAAATAAATTATTTTATTTTTTTTATTCAATCAAAAAATAAACATCAATTAAGAGTTTTTGTATTTATTAAAAAATATATATATATATATATGATTTAAAAATAATTTAATATAAAAATAAAAAATATTTCTTTTTATAAAAACTTTATTTTAATTTATATAAAAAAATGCTTTCATATTTAATAAAATAAAAAAATAAATTAATAATAAAGGATGGGAGGTGTGGCGTGCTATCAAATGACAGATCACGTGAAATAATTGTAGGGAGGGGGCCCTCCAAGGCTGTCTGGTGAGTGTATCTTGCCAAGGATGCCATGAATACATGAACAAAACAAAAGACATGTTCCTAATCTTCTTCTACATTCATCCCTCGTATCATCTCCACATGTGACACCCTCTATCACACCTCCACATGTTCCCTCTCTATGCATCTATTACCATATTTGCCAACTTTTATCATATCATAATCCACCCTTTTCCTATTATTTATTCTTACATGTATTTATTAGGTGGAGTAAATGAAAAGATTGACAAAAATCCCCTTGAATGTATTTTTGAAATCTTCATCTAGGTTTTCCAAATATGTTTCTTCTTTCTTTTTAAAAAATAAATAAATTATATTATAATATATAGTTGTGCTTCAAATATAACTTTTACTAACAAGCCTCCATCATTTCTTTTTCAACTTCTCATCATTTGGCTTAGAGCTTTATTTGAAGGTGGCTTTGGGAGTGTCAAAAGCAATTTTCTCAATACTTAAAAAAATGCTTCCATATTTTAAAATCTAAAAATTATTTGAATTAATTTTTGGATAATATTTAGTGGGTGGCTTTTTAAAATCATTTTTAATTATGTAATATGAAGATATAGTGAGAAAACATTTTTATATTTATATAATACTGGCCTAGTTGATTCTTATTAAAAGTTTTTATATTATTGACAAAAAATGTAGTAAACACATCAATCCAGAGTAAGTGTTTTTTATATTTAGAGGGTGTTTGGTAAAACGTAATACTTATTACTTAATGATTTAAATTAACTTTAAGTTAAATTATACTTAAGTAATTAACTTAAAACTTATTACTTAATTATTAGTTTAAGTATAAGATTGTTTGATAAAATTAATTTAAAATTTATTCTAAACCATCAAATTAACATATTTATTTTCATAAACTATAATTAGAGTAAAGGAAGTCACATGATAATGGAGGTTTGGAGTAACAAAAGAGATTGTAGTGGTAATTAAGATAAATAATGGTAAAATGGTAAAATGAAAATATGGACTTAAAAATAAGTTAATAGTTTTTACTTATTATTTAGAGTCGTTTTTTACTTTAAGTCATGTCATTAAATTGTTTTACAAAATATACTTAATTTATTTAATAATTTGAATTAATTTATTAAGTCACTTTAAGTTATTAAATCGGTTTATCAAACACATACTTTGTATTCAACTTTTTTTATTATTGTATTTCTTATCATTTTGGATGTTACTTTTTAAAAATAAATAAATAAATAAATAAAATTCTTTCTTCTTAGAAGCAGACATAATTGATCCTCATTTTCCATTAACATCTTAAATTATTATTAAGATTATTTTTCAGTAAAAAAATAAATAGAGAATGAAATAATAATTACAATTTGGTATTTTCTTTTAATTTCTCTTATCCTTTTTAATCTTTTTTTTTTCCCCTTCAAATCATTCCTTTTCGCCCCACTTCACCATTTTACCCATTACATCATGGGGTATTTTCGGTCTAATATCAGTAAGTTTTGAATTGCTAATTTAGAATTCCCTTTTCTAATTCCTTCCTTTTATTCTTTAAATATATATATATATATATATAATCTTTTCTTGGATTTTCTCTTTTAATTACTTTCTCCTTTTTCTTTTCTTTTTTCTTCTTTTCCTAAAATTTTCACTATCTTATTAACTTATTATTTTTTAACTTTTCAAAAGATATGTTATTTGGCATGTAGGACAAGTTAATCATATAATACATGTCATCATCTCCTAAGAAAGCTAATGACGGTGCAATAATCCAAGTCATCCATGGCCACGCATCCCTAATTGGGACCACCATCATGATGGCACATTAATTACAATTTGAGTCTCCTCATCATTATGATGATGAGATGACTATCAATAGTTTTCGTGCACTCTCACTCAACATAGGGATGAAGACACGCCACACCATTCTCTAACAGATGACCCATCATTAATACCAACTAGAATTATTAATCTATAATGTAAGAAAAATGAATGTCCATTTAATGAAATTTTCATTCTACTAGTATCAGAGAACCTTAAAGGTAGTATAATACCTTCCTCAAAAAAATTATAAAGGGATGCTAAGCTATCCATATAGAAGTAAGTGAAGAGACACATTCTATTTGTTGAAGAAACACATTCTATTTGTTGGTTGTTTGTGTAAGAATCATGGTTGACATAATCATCAAAGAGTGGTTAGCTTAACTAGCTCACTCCACTTTCTTACCATCTTCTTACAAGTCTATGCATGGGATCAATGGAGAACAACTTTGAGTCAACAAAGGTTGAAACGAATTTGCGTTGTATATGAGAATGAAAGTAAAGTCATTTGTCAGCCTTGGTCCAAACTCAAACCACTTCATAGTCATTTATGACTACCATTGCCAAGTGGATAAGCTTGATTATGCTTGGATAGTAGAACTTAGGTTGACCATGACATAATCAAAAGAGTGAAATAATGTACCTTGATTGATGAAAAAGACTAAATATTCTTTCTTTCTTTCTTTTGATTTGTGTGGGTTTAAGATTCAATTGGTGTGAGACTTGATTATATGAGGTTAGAGTACCTTTTACAAAAGCCTTCATGGTGTGCCACTTAAGTATGATGCACTTACTAGTTGTGCCACTTAACTTTGGCATACTAAAGAATGCACCAAGCCTTATTATCTCTTTTGACTAGTCTAAGTTGCAACACCTTTTTAAAATCACCAAAATGAAAATGAAAACAAAAACACTATCGAAGGGAAAACAAAAATTTAGAGAAAAGCCTTAATATGATATTTGCAACAAACTATAAGGTTCTTCCCCAATTTCAAACTTTTTGGTTGTTAGTTCTAGAGCCACAGTTTCCTTTGGAGATGAGATTCTTTCAATAAAAGAGCTTCAATCTTTCTCTATTTACCTTGAATTTGTTTCCATTTGAGATTTCGCAACTCCATTACCCCATTTATACTAGTACCTTGAGAAGAAGGAAAATGTCTCATGAAGTTTATCCCTTAACAATAAAAATTTTCTATGGTAGTGATAGGGTTTAAGGGCATTATGTTTTTACCTTTTGGCACCTTTCACAAACCTTGTAGTAAGCATATGCATCTCTAAAAATGTGTGGCTAGTATAATCCATCATGGAGAATTTTCAAAGTTGTTTTCTTTGCTAAAAAGTGCCCCTTCACTAGCTTTAGAGTCACACACAGATAGAATGTTTTTAATTTCCTTATTAGGCACACAACTTCTAATGATTTGGTTAGAAAAATATTTAAACTAGTATGGATCATTCTAATAAAAATTTCTAACATCACTTAAAACATCTTCTATCCACTAATGTCTAATGACTAAGCATTTTTCTTGATATAAAAAAATTCACAATATTTGTATACCAAAGTAAGGTCTTAATAGTCATTAAAGACTTATCTAGAAAGGCATTACTAATGTGCAAAGAATCAAGGGTAGCTCTAATCCTAGAAAAGTGATCTGCCACTATATTATCCACTCCATTTTTGTCTTTGATAAGCTGGTTAAATCCTTATAGTAAGAGTATTTGCCTTAACAATCTTGCTTTAGCATCTCTCTTGGTAAACATGTACTTTACTATGAAATGGTCAATAAAGAAAGTTGCTAATGAATCAATTAGATAATTCTTAAAATTCTCCAAGGCAATAACAACGGCTAGAAGCTCTTTTTTAGTGACTAAATAATTCTCTTAAGCTGCATTAAGAGTCTTACTAGCATAATGGATCATATGTGGGCCTCCATTTCTCCTTCATCATAGTAAAACTCCTACGACTTAATGACTCGCATCACACATTAATTCAAATGGAAAAGTTCGATAAGAAGGTCGCACTATCATGGTTGAAGTTAAACATTTTTTTTTACTTCTGGAAGGCTTCTTAAAAATTTTTGAATCCAGAAAAACTCTTTATCCTTATCCAAAAGCTCGCACAGGGGTCTAACAACATTGACAAAATCCTGAATAAATCTTCTATAATATCCATCATGTGTAAGAAATGATTTAATGTCCTTAATAGACTTTAGGGTAGGAAGGTTCCTATTGATGTTAGCCTTCTCTTTTACTACTTCAATTTCCTTTCTAGAGATGACAAGTCCTAACATTATTCTTAAAGGTACCATAAATTTATGTTTTTCCTAATTCAACACTAGGTTAGTCTCCTCACACTTGATTAAGCCTTTCTCAAGGTATTCCAAACAATCATTAAAAAAACTCCCATAAACTATTAGGTCGTCCATTAAAACTTCACAAAATCATTAATCATATACTAAAAAATACTTAACATGCACCTCTGAAGGGTGGTTGGAGCATTGCATAATCCAAATGACATTATTTTATAAGCAAATGTTCAAATAAGACAAGTAAATGTGGTCTTATCCTAATCTTCTAAAGTAATCTCTATTGGAAATAGCCTGAATACCCATCTAGAAAATAATAATGAGGGTGTCTAATTACATTTTCTATGATTTGGTCCAAGAAGGACAAGGGGAAAGGGTTTTTCCTAGTTGAAACATTCAACTTTCTTAAATCAATACAAACTCTCTAGCTTGAAGAAATCCTTGAATGGATCAATTCTCTTTGGTTGTTCCTCACTATATTAACTTTAGTCTTTTTTAGGACCACTTGAGTTGGGCTTACCCACTCATTGTTACATTGTTAGAGATAGCATGGATCATTCCAACATCTAATAGTCTTTTTATTTCTTTTGTGACTATTTTTTTTTAAGTTAGGGTTCAACCTCCTAAGTGGTGTTGAACTAGCTTTGCTCTATCTTCTAAGAAGACCTTGTAAGTGCATATTTAAGTTTGATTTATTTGAGATCAAATAAGGTTCATCCACTTGCTTTTCTATGTCTTTTTAATAACTCTATCAATTGTTTTTCCTATTCAACACCAAGAGTTGAAGATATTACCATAAGATTTTGATTATTTGCTTCTAAGCACACATACTTCAAAACTTTTGGAACAATTTTGAATTCAACTTTTAGTTCAGGGCTTAGTATAACTATTGGTTCCTTTAGTTTTAGTTCAAAGTTTTCATAATTTTGTTGCCATGTGTACCCTTAAATAGTACCAATATTAAAATGAGCTTCACAATTATTATCAATGATTTCTTCATCAATTTCTAGTTTTCTTCCAAATGATCTTACACTAAAGATTTTATTCGGAAACATTTTTCATTATGGACTCCTTTTGATTCAAAAGGTTGCTATATAAGCTTAAAAATATTTAGCTCAATCTTCATGTTGTCAAAAGTAAGTTTTATATGAGCATTCTTATAGCTAATTAAAGCATTTGAAGTAGACAAGAATGGTATTACCAGGATAATAGGAATGAGATTAGTTTTTTCCATGTCCTTAATGTCTAATACATTGAAGTCAACAGGGTATAAAATTTAATCTACCTGTATTAGCATGTCCTTCACTATAGCTTTGAGCATTTTAATGGATCTATTAGCTAATCATAAGGTCACAGATGTGGGCTTGAGGTATTCTAATAAGGCTTTCCTAATGTAATTTTGGTCGATGAAAATTGTGATATTTGTGTTAGGATAAAACCCTTAAAAGCATAACATGATGTAACAATAAATAGATTTATTTATTTATTATTATTTATAAAAGATTCCAATTTCTCATTTCTCTATCCTATTGATGCATTATTCATTTTGAGCATTAGGCTTTGCATCATTTGTGTTCCACAAGACTTGGATGTATTAGGAGTTGCATGAAAGATCCAAGTCATGGGTTCCTTACAAGTAGATGAGTAGTTTACAACTCGCTCATGGACTTAGGCAATCCATTTGAGACTATAGTGGATTACCTCCAAATTGGAGGGATGACTTGTTTTGATTATCAAGATAGGTTTCCCATAGTGAGTGCACTAGTATGTATAGTTACACATTGGATAAGACCTATGGTGACTCACAATATTGGTTATTGAGTAGTCATGACTTTACCTAACTACTATGTTGTATGAATTTTCAACCTTGAGAGAATATTGATCTAGTGCTAAGGTCTTTAGTGGCTTTGGCCAACGGGTGAGAACCTATGATGGTCATATATTCCTTATAGATTGGGTTGCTATTGATTAAGGCAAGTAACAATAGGTATTCTTAAAATAGACATCATGATATCTCATATGTTGGAAATAATGTGTCCCTTAGGGTGATCTAAGGGCATATGATCAAGAAAACTATGGTTATTTTATTTCCTTAAGTGAAACTTGACATATTTTCTTAGAGAGGTAAAGTATCTTCACTGATCACATAATAGGAGGATTTAAGGCTCAAGGATTATAATGGTAATCTTGAGAGATTGATATCATTCACCTCGTTAGATTATTAACATCAATTCATAGGGAACTTGCATACAATGGTTAGTAGGTCACAAACTCGAACATAGTATCTCGATTAAATATCATAGGATATTGGAATGTAGTTTACTCTCTATGGTGAGATGCTAAATCAACTTTAGAGTTGGATTTTAAGAGAGCAAATATTTTCTATGGGTCTTAGTAGTCTTTACTTGAGTTCATATTCCTAAGTGGCACATTATATAGGGGATATTTGGATTCTTTATTCATATGTGAGCATAAGGGTGTTTTGGTAAATACGTAAGGTTGCATAAGAGCTTATGAATGGTTTTTATAGATTGAGCTAATTAATGAATTAAGACCTAGTGAGCTAGATTAAATGATCTAAACCTAAGATGAACTCCTACCATTTAAGCCCATAGGTAAGCCTATGCCCCTTAGGGATTTTTTGCTATTTAATATTCAAGAGAGAGAAATTCTAGCTTTCACTCACCCTTTCCCAATTGAGAGGATTCCACCATCTTTAAGTGTCATGATCCAAGGGAAAAAGCCATTGGGCGAAAGATTGCAAGGTATTTGAGATCCATGCTTACTTCTTCAACAACTGGAATAGATATGGGAACATGTAGGTCATAAGTATCACTTTTATTCTCATGGATCTATGGTTTTAATAAGGGTTAATTGGTTAAAGGGGTCAAAATAACCCCCATATTTGCAAATATAACCCACCAGCCAAAAAGCAAAAAAATTGACCCGATTGAGACAAAAATGTCATTCTTATTTTTTCTCTCCAACACATACAACTTCTCATTTCCCTTTCCCCCCTCATTTTTCCCTTCAAGACAGCTTTCCCTTTCCCTTTGTTTTATAGTAGATTAGGTTCTAATTTTTTTATTCAGTCATTGGTTGCTCTTCTATCTCTTTTTCTGTGGAGATCAAGTTTAACTTCTTACCATTGTTTCATCTATTCTTCATTCTTGGTCATGAAAATATGAAAAAAATGTAAGCAGCCAACAATTTCTTTTTTATATTATCATTTTATTTCTTTCTGTTTCTTGAAAATTCAAAATCTCACTTCAACATTGTAGGTAAAAAAATAGAGACTCCATTATTAGTTCTGAACAAGTGAAAAGTCCGTTCAAATAATTTTCACCTGAACTTAACAGTAGTTGAGTTGCATTAACAAAGAACTTAACCACAATTAAGTTTACAGTCATAATTTTCACCTGAACTTCATAGTAGTTGAGTTGTATTAACAAAGAACTTAACCATAGTTAAGTTCACAGTAAGATATTTCACCTGAACTTAACAGTAGTTGAGTTTCATTAACAAAGAACTTAACCACATTTAATTTCACAGTCCGAATTTTCACCTGAACTTAATAATAGTTGAGTTCCATTAACAAAGAGCTTAACCATAGTTAAGTTCACAATCATTGTTTCACAATAGTTGGGATTTTTGCTCACTAGCTTTGCTTTCCTTTGCTTCACTTTCTACTGCTTCACTTTTTTCTTATGTTCGCAATTGGCATTTTTGCTTTTCGACACTTTTTAAAATCTTTTTATCCTATCACTCTTCAATGAACTCATTGTTTCCTTCGTGCTTGAAGATATATAATGTGAGATAACTTGAAAAAAATAGAATAACAATTTTTCCAAGGATTCGGAATGAAACAGAGGATTTCTAGGGTTTTTGAAGGAAATATGAGATTTTTGTTTTGTGCATCAAATGAAGATAATAAAATAGAAGAAAATAATGAAAGATGAGGACTCATTCTGTAAATGAAGCGGAAGAGGAGATGGCCTTTCCGTTTTATGCACCAAAAGAAGATAATGAAGTAGAAGAAGATGATGAGAGAAACTTTTTGGAAAATATGAGGAGTCGTTCTATAAATGAAGGAGAAGAAGAGAAGTTGTATGTGTTGTAGAGATAAAAAAAAGAAGGGCATTTTTGTCTCAACTGGGTCAACTTTTTTGCTTTTTGACTGGTGGGTTATATTTGCAAATATGGGAGTTATTTTGACCCCTTTAACCAATTAACCCTTTTAATAACTATTTGATTTAATTGCATAGATTTAGAATGTTAGATGGAGCCCTAGAAAGCATGACATGATGTAACAGTTTTAGATTCATTAATAAATTTATTTATTTATATTTTTTTTCCCTTTAGTATCTCATTTGCATTAATTGATTATTTGAGCATACATGTCCACTTCACTTGCATTGTACATGAATTAGGTGCATTAGGAGTTGCATAGAGGATGTGAGTCATGGGTTCCTTTCAAGATGATTAGTTGTTCACAATTGGTTCATGAAATTTGGTAATCTAGTAGAGACTATAGTACATTACCTCTTAATTAGAGGGATAACCTATCTTGGTCATTAGGATGGGTTTCCCATGGTGTTTGCATTAATGTGTATGGTTACACATTAGATAGAAATTACAGTGAATCATGATGTAAGGCTATCAATTGTCATGATTCACTAAACTACTTTACTGCATGAAATCTCAACCTTGAGAGAATATTGAGTCTATGTTAAAATCAATAAGAGACTATAACCTACGGGTGAGACTCTAATGTGGTCATATATCCTTATGGATTGGGTTATTGTTGATGAAAGCTAGTGACAATAAATATTCTCAATAGAGGCACCAAAGTATCTAATGGGATTGAGATAATATGTCCTATTGGGTGATCTAAAATGGAACATGTGATCAAGAAGACTATGGCCATAGCAATTCCTTCAATGAAATTTGACATTTTCTCCTTAGAGCTAAAGTATGTTAATTGATTACATGATTGGTGGATCTGTTACTCAAATATCATAGAGGTAATTTTGATAGGTTGATAGCACTACCATATTAAATTATGAACATTGGTTCACAGGGAGTCTATATGTAGTAGATAGTTGGACATGGACTGAAGCTTTGCCTCATTGTAATTACATAAGATACTATAGTGTAGTTGATTCTCTTTAGTGGAATGTTAAATCAACTTTAGAATTAGATTATGAGGGAGCCAATATTTTTTATGGGTCATAGTGGTCCCTTATTGAGCTCCTAGACCATGGTGGCACATTTGTTTTAAGGATTTTAGGTTTCAGGTTCATAAATGTGCATAAAGGCATTTTGGTAAAAGTGCAAGGTTGTATTAGATCTTATGAATTATCTTTCTAGATTGAATTAATTAATTAATTAGAGTCCAATAGGGTTAATTGATTAATTAGGATCTAGGTAAGCTAGATTAGGTGACCCAAGCTCAATTTGGGCTTAAGTTACTTAAGCCCACAATGAACCTTATAAATACCCCCTTAAGGATTATGATTCTAGACCTTTTGCCTATCTCTTCCAAAAAGCGTCTAGAGAGAAACCCTAGCCTTCCTCTAGAGAGAAAAACCTACTTTTTTTCTAGTGCCTAGACCCTTAGGAAGAAAATCAAGTGGAAGAATAGTGGGTAGATGAGTTTTATGATGTTTTCCACATCTTTATTAGCTTGAAATTGATTTCAGAATTTCCAAATCAAAGATATGATCTCTATACTCTCTAAATATATATATATATATATATTTTATAGCCATATTATTCCACTACAATAGATTTAAAGAACCCTAAAGTAGAAAGCATGTGTCATATTTGATCTAAGGCCATGGAATGGAGAAATCTGGAGTTCCCAACATAGGAAAGCCTAAGATAGTTTTTGCATGAACCCTAGTGATCCAAGGCCTCGAACAATTTTTCTTAGTCATTCCTATAAGTTGGGCACTCATGATCCTTATATTTCATGGAATTTTTTGTTTTGAAGAATAAAACTCACTTGTTTTGCCATAAACGCCTTTTTTTGAACATTTATCCCTCTTTTAATGGTACATAGATTTCAAAAGTTTGACATATGAGGGGATTTGTGTGGACCTGCATTTTTCATGTGTCCCCACTTGATGATAAGACTTGTTTTTTAATAAAAAAAAAATAATTTTTGTAAAAGATTGGAGTTGTCACTTATTTTTATTTATTTTTTAAAGAGAAAATAAAATATTAAAAAATGAATCCTTATTTGGAAAAACATGTCTTTGAAAACCCGAGTTCAACTTCAGGGGTCAAGTTACATATCAGGAAGGTACCATAAGGTAACACCCCTTTAAGCCTTAAAACATGTCTTTATTAAATAAATTGAAGTAATTATGACAATTGATTTGTACATTAGTGGATACCAAGAAAGTAATAACATGACAATGGTGATGATAAATAGAAACATATCCATAAAACATTCACACAAAGCATACATATAAAATGAAATCAAACAAACAGGAAAGAAAAGTGTGCATTTTAAAAACAAGTTAGGCACTTTCATAAAACAATAAAAGTTAGTTCAACAATTAATAACAATAAATATAAACAATCATATTAAAATCCCACATCATACATAACATGAATAAAATCCAATCAAAAATAAAAAGTGATAACAATGCATAAGCAATAATGAATTTAACATAGATACATCTATAAAGCATACTCAAATGAAATATATAAAAATAATATAAGGTCTCGTAAACGCAATGATTTTCCACCTGATGACTCCTTCTTGAGTTTAGGCACAGAGATAGTGGAGATCTCTAGGTTAGAGGCTAGGGTTCTCTCTCTTGATTGAAAGGAGAAAATGACAAGATTAAAACCTTAACCCTTAAGGTATTTATAGGCTTCTTATAAGGCTTAAGTGACTTAAGCCCACCTTAGGTTTGAGTCATTTAATCTAGCATAAAAGGTTGGTAATTGATTAATTAACCCAATTTAGTTTTAATTAATCAATTAGCCTAACTTAGAATACCTTTCACTAACTCTTGTGAAAACCTTGCGTATTTACCAAAACACCCTTATGCATATAAGTAAACCAAGAATCGATCTAACCCTCATAAACCATGTCATTAATGTATATAAGCTTAAGCGAGGACCACTAGGACCTATATGATAGTACTAACTCCTTTAGAATCCAATTTTAAAGTTGATTCAACATCCCACTATAAAGAGTCAATTACACTTCAGTACCTTACATATATTACAATAAGATACTAAGTGTTCAGGTCTATCTACTATATACAATCTCTCTATGAATTGATGTCTGTAATCAAACAAGGTGAAAGCTATTAGCCCATTAAGATTATCTCCACCATCCTTGAGTTACAAATCTTCCTATTATGTGATCAAATGACATATTCTAGCTCACAAAGAGTGTATGTCATCACACGTTTGTAAGATCACCTAAGAGGACACATAGTCTCAAAGTACATGAGATATCATGATGCCTCTTATAGACGCTCCATTTTGTCCTCTTAGCACATGTCCTATTAGGTGTTCTTTGAGTACTCCATAGTAGTTCCTTGATGGCCCATTACTACTCATACAACTTACATTTTTTAGTCATCTTAAAGACTCTAGTTGAAGGATTAATTTGGCCTCTCATTCTGACCATTGGTAACCTTGAGTTGGATCGAAGATTTTCCTTTTTCTTTTTAGAATAGCAGACTTAGACACATTTAGATGCAATTTTTGGGTAGTACACTTAAACCCTTTGTGATGCTTATCTAGGATAGCTCATTTAGGTAACACTTGGGCACACTTAGACCCATTTTAGACACATCCTAGGATACTTAAGAACTTTTTTGATCCCCAAGGCTCACTCTAAGCTCACCTAGTGATATTCCAATAATACCCATTATGGTGTCGAACATTTCATGATATTAGCAAATGGGTTGCCAAAGTGTTGTTCACATTTATGGTGAATACAAGCTTTATTGTTATATTCTCTACGAACATGGGCCTTGTTATATTCATCGCAAATCATGAGTGATTCAGTAGCCTAACTTACATAATTATGGTTACTCGATTGACTTCAATTAACCTTCTTAGTTATATGTGCCTAAAACTCCAAAAATAGAACATGCGAGGAGGAAAGAGGGATCTTCTTGGTCATAATTTGGCCAAAAAGCCATTAGCGCTTCTACTTTCACCTTTTATTCTCAATTCCATCCATATATATATATATATATTAATACTTTGTTCAATCCATATCAATTATATTTGACTTTATCGTGGAGGAGTCTAAAGAAATTTTGGGATCTAAAGGTGGTGGAAACATTGCTCAAGTTGGGGAGTACATCACACCAATAACATTATAACTCGGGATGTATGATTATATCTAAGTTTAATTATAACATTTCCATAGTTGAAGAGGCCTTTTTAAGGGAATGAATGAAAGAGGTAAGGTGAAATCTATGCCGTTACTAATCAAAATTTAAACGAACCTAGTATTAGTGGATCAAGCCCATTATAAAGGTTGTTATGTAAGTCACTAAATATAATTTCTAATATAACTTGAATGATTTGAACTAGAATTTACGTATTCAAATCCTCAGCGGCGGATTGGATTGAGTTACTTCCCCAAAGCCTGGTTTTCGTATTGAGCGGAAAGTCTCGCTACTCCAAGAAGAGCGGAAAGTCTTTCAGCGGGAATAAAAAATTAGTATGAGTTCCACACTTTATCTACCTTAATACACGTGGCAGCCTCTAAGAGCCCCACCCACTAAATATTTAGATCCAGGAGAGCGAGGGTGCAAGGGACACACTCCTCTCCATGCTGCACTCTCACGAATTCTGGAGTCATCGAATTGAAGATTCGCAAACTAAAAATTAGGGTTATGATAAATTGAATGAGAATGCATTTGTAAGAACAGTTTCAATTTTCCAAGAAGAAAAAAAGGAAAATTGAAAGAAAATGCAGAGGCAGGGACAGGTTCTTGATACATCAATTGTTTCAAGAAGGAAGCTTCCATTACTAGCTTTGGTAGATTCATTTCCTTGCTGTGCTATTCTATCCAGAAGAACCATTCCATCTTCACGTAAGTTCCCAATTATTTTTTCTTCATTTTTCTGGTTTGATTTTCTTATGGTTTCAAAGAATTGGAATTTGAGGTATTTGGGGTCAATTGAGCAGGAATCAGTTGATTGAAGTCTATCAATTATTGGTGTTTATGGCAGTTGTAGTGTACTTTTTGAATTAAGGTTTTGAGTTTTCTAGCTTGGGAGGTTTTAGAGGGAGTTGAATTTAATCTCGGTCAAAAGTACATCACTCTTCGGGTCCAAGTGGGTTTAAGGAATGAGTTCTTTGGCTTCGTTGGGTTTTCTTGGTGGTCATGGAGATGTATGAGAAGTGGTGGATAGAGTTGTTGGGGTCTGATGAAAGAGTTAGAATTGCATGCTTTTGTGTTGCCTTTGGATAAGAAAATGACCTTTGGTGCCTCAGATTCATTTGAGATTGCTAATTTATAAATGACCTTTGGATGTATTTTCTAGGATATTGTATCTTCCCTTTATTAAAGTTGTGGCTCTTCAGTACATTCTCATACTTGTAGATCTGAAGTGGTAAAAGACCAGTTTTTAATTGGTCTTGGATTGAATAATATCCAGGGTAAAAAATTCTGTCTGACCTGAATCTGAGCTGAACCGGAATTTCAAATGGGGATAAAAACTTGCCACCCTATTTGAGAGTCTGCTGCTATTTAGCCGCTTGTTGAAGTCTAGAATGTCTAAAATTTTATTGCTGGAATTTCTCACCTTGAAATTACTCTTATCACTTATAAGCACAGGCGACCAAAATCTTAAACAATTTTAACATAGGATAGACATTGTAAGGAACTACTGGTCCTAAATACCAACGATGTCTAATAATTAACTTTTAGAAGATCTTGAATTTGTGGTCAAAAGAATGTTGAACCCACTTAACCATAAGTCAAAAAAAGAGGGAGTTGTGCAAGTTTAAATGCTCAAAGAATTATAGAAGCAATAGGGGCTAATGGGAGAGCTGGTTGGGAATTAGCTTCTCTCATCCAATTACAATCTGAATAATCTCCTGCGATGTTCGAGGCTTCAGTGATGCTGGGAAGGGGAAGGCAGTTAAATCCCTAATCTGCTACCAAAAAGCTGTTTGGGTTTGCTTGCAAGAAACCAAATAGATTCTATGTCACTTTAGATGGTGAGAAGTCTTGGAGTGGGCAAGTTATTTGAGCGGAGCTCTTTAGATGCTAGGGGAGTAGCAGGAGATGTGGTCATATATCGGGATAATTGGGTTTTGGAGCTGGTAAGGATGAGGGTGTATCCTCCATTTATTGCTGATTTAAATGTTTTGAGGCTAACTTTATCTGGATGTTACCTGAGTTGTATACTTTAGTTTTAAGAAGGTAGCATGAAGCCTCTTGGAAGGGTTGGGGGATGTTAAGAGCTTCTTGGAAGATCCTTTGTGCATTTGGCAGGGGAGATGTGAGGGTGTGGGGAAGTCGGTTTAATGTGGTTAGATTCCCATCTACTAGGGTAGCCCAGTTGGTTAGGGCAAACACTCTAGTAGTAAGTGGCACATGGTTTTGGGTTCAAATCTTGCCATTGATGATACCTTGAATTTACCGAATACTGGTTGTTGCGGGGTAGTCAACACCTCAAGGTTTGGGTCCCCATGGAGAGTCTTAAAGGCTTGACAGTGGAATGTTCCTCGGTTATCAAAAAAAATAAAAAAATGTGGTTAGATTCCCACATGAAAGAAGAAATTGAAGTGGGTTTAATGTGGTTAGATTCCCGCATGAAAGAAGAAATTGCTTTCGATTTTGTATATTATAGTATTCTTTACTAACTTCATTGAAGAATTTAATTTGTTAGATTTTTGTTTTTGGAGGTAACTTTACTTGTGTGGTGGTGAGTTTTGTATCTTTTTGTTGAGATTTGACCACTTTCTAGTTTAGGAGATTAGGAGAGTCGATTATCAAATATGATGTGGTGCTTGTTGCCAGGATAGGTCTCTAATCTTTGGTTTTGTTGTATGATGGTGGAGTGAGAATAAGAGACACCATATTTCATTTAGAGACCATGTGACTAAAAATGTGCAAAGCTTGGAGATTTGCTTTTGTGGGGGTGTGGGTAGGGTAGGGTGGTTAATGTGGTTAGATTCTTGTATGAAAGAAGAAACTGTTCTAATTGTCTGTATGTAGGAGGTGCTTTATTTATTTCTTTGAGGAATTTAATTTGCTAGATCTTCCATTTTTAAGAGGTGAGTTGGTGTGGTGGTGATGTTGAGATTTGACTACTTTTTGTTTGGGGATTGGAGAGTTTCTCAAAAGTGATGTTGTGTCTATTGATGAGGTAGGACTCTTTGCTCATTCTTTTATTTTGTTGATGAAGATTAGGTGAGAATAGGAAGCACCCTATTTCATTTTCAGAACAAGTGGTTCAAAAACAATTTCAGAAGTTAGTGATGTGCTAAAGGATCAAGAGGATAAGATATGTTCTAAGGGTGGGTGGTTAATGTTAAATCTTTCTATTTCTCTTTGGAGTCTAATAGAGTTCTATTCTCTGCTAAGGGTGTTTATAGTTCTTGGGCTGCAAAAGTGGGTTTTTCTTCACTTGGATGCAATGGTGGAAAAAATTCTGACAATATACTGGCTCAAGAGAAAAGGGTGGTATCTAGGCAATTGGTGTTGCCTTTGTCCTGGGGAATCGACCAGCCACTTGTTAATATGTTGTGGTAAAGGTAGGAGGTTGTATCACTTGTCTTTATTTCTCTTATCCTTTCATGGTTGCTTTTTAGGTTTGAGCCAGAAGGTTTTATTAGAGTGGAATGTGGCTTTGTAGATAAGAAGCATAAGAAAGTTAAGATACAACTCTATTAATCTTGTTTTGAAACATTTGACAAGAGCAATAGTGGAACTTTTAAAAGCTTGGAGCATTTGGTTCTGTTGCTAAAGGAGTCTTTTATTATAATGTATACTAGGCTAACACCCTCGCTCATGTGCAAACCCATATGCAGTAGCAGTTATGGATTAAAGATAAATAGATGGGAGAATAAATGGTAAGAGAGACACAAACTCAAGACTATCATATAGTTGATACCATGCTAGGCTACTAATTGACTAAAAAGCTTAAATTGTTAGTATTATAACATGACATGGATTGTGGACTCAAATCCTAACAGTTTAAGCTTTTAGGAAAATTAGTTGTCTAACATGGTATAAGAGTTTTCAATATCTAGAGGTCTTGGGTTCAAGTCCTTTTCCATCTATTTATCTATCTAATTATTTGATCATAGTTGTGGTATTAGAACTTCGTTAGTAGGAGGTTATGAGGCTATTAGTTTAAATCTCATTGCATGTTTATTTTCTCAATTAGAGCACAATATATTTAAGCTTTTAGGAAAGTTGTTAACTTAACATGTTATTAGAGCTCTGGTTAGCTGGAGGTCTTAGGTTGAAGTCGTTGGCCGATCTATTTATTTGTCAAATTATTTGTAAGGATCATAGATGTGTGCTCACTTCCTTAAGCTTTTATGAAAATTGGTTATCTAATAGTTAGAAAATAAGGCCATAGTATATGCAAAACTAACCTTTTCTTTTCTTTTTGTTCTAGAAAGGCTGGGGGGCAATGATTTTTGTTCCTTGCTTTGATTTTATTAATTGGATGGGATCTTTTTAGAGTGTTGGTTTTGTCTTTTCTTATGCCTCTTGTGTACTCCTTTTCTACTTACGTTGCACCATTTTTCTCATTGCTTTTCTAAATAAGATTTCTTTGCCCGTAAAAAAATGCATAACAAAACTTTTACCAACTTTCTAAGGTTGCCTATAGAAAGGGGGGAATAAGAAATTATTAAGGTCAGCCATATGATTCCATTTTAGCTATTTAGTTTTAAGTAGAACAATGCTCTCTCCTAAATCCTTGAAATCATGTTTCTTCATATCGTGTTGACCACACTATTTACCTTGTCTTCAATTGCTGCTGCCTTTAACATCAGTGAATATATTCATTTTTATTCAATAATTTTTTTGTGTTCCTATTTTTTTTTATCAAAAACAAAGGATGCATTTATTAAGGTTAAAAAGAACTTTAGAAGGATGAGGGACCCTCCCCACAATTACAAAAGCCTAATCAAAATGTGATTGAACTTTAAAAATAGAGAGAAATATTTGGGGGAATAATTTTTGTGTATTGACCCAATATGAAATGCTTTACACAATTCCTACTTATAGGAAATACAAGGTATAATAATAGGAACTAAATAACTACTCTAGCTAACCTACAACCAAACTTTCGTAATTTACAGGAGTTGACTAATTTTATATTTGGAGGATAAAGCAACTAGCAAATCTCTAAGAATTCGGGTTGTTTTGATCCTTTTGTGGTATTTCTCCCCCTATTTGTGATACATCTATACTTGGCAATTGACTAGGATTTCCTTTATTTCCAATATCTTGAACAAATTGTCCTTGAGTTTTTGTTTTAGAAAGAATAGGAGAAAAAAAATGGGAGAAGTGGAATTGGGAAGAATTGAATTAGGTAGAGGAACAAAAATGTCCCAAAAATTGTCTTCTTATCTCTCTTTCTCTCCCTGAAGATAATTTTTGCTAAAGTAAGATTGATTTTCCAAAAAGGAGGCATCCATATTTACAGGGATTTTTCTGGTTTGAGGATTGTAACACTTGTATCCCTTTTTGTTTAGAGTATAACCCATGAATATACATTTTGCAACTCTAAAATCAAGTTTAGATTGAAATTTGTTGGGTATGTAAACAAATACTGTGCAGCTGAAAACTTTTAATGGCAAATCAAATTATATTCTAGATTCTGGAAAATTTTTTTTGAGGCGCTCTAAAGCTGTGATATATTTTAAAACTCGGGTAAGCATCCTCTTAATCAAATAGGATGCTGTTAAAACAGCTTCTCCCTATAAATAGTTTGGAACATGCATAGAAAACATTATGGCATGAGCCATTTCAAGTAAATGTTTATTTTTTCTCTTAGTAATTCCATTTTGTTGAGGAGTATCACAACATGTAGATTGATGTTGGATACCTTTCTTTCAAAAAATTTCCCAAGTATTCATTAAAATATTTTGTTCCATTATTAGAGTGAAACATACTAATTTTTGTTTGAAATTGATTTTCAACCATATTGTAAATATCTTTGAACAATTTTTCGACTTCAGATTTTTCACTCATTAAATATACCCAACATAACCAAGTGTGATTATCCGTAAAAGTCACAAACCATTTTTTTCTGGATAAAGTGGTAACCTTTGAAGGACGCTTCAAATTTCTCTCCTCAATTCTTCAGAAAATACTTCGCCAATTAGGGGAAGAGGTTGTCTACCTATTATTCTTCCCCTCAATCAAATTCAATGTTGGGCCCAACAAGAAACTTGAAGATGTGATTGTCCTCCACTATTTTCTTGTTGTGATTGTAGTCCTCTGTAGATTTCCATTCATAATTGAGCAAATCCAGGTCTTGCCACAACCATATCAGGGAATTGAAGTACTTTGTGACACTATCTTCTCCTTGTTGGATCCCACCAAGTTTCAATGTCAATTCATAAACCTAGGATTGATTACCCAGATCAAAGTACATCTGTTGATATTGTTCCAAAGTTCCTTAGTTATTGGATAGAAAATACAGTTGGAGTTAATGTCTTCATCCATGGAACTCACGAGCCATGTCATGTCCATGGAATTTTCTGCATCCCAATTCGCATAAGTTGGGCTCTCCTTTGCTGATACCTTCCTATCTCCAGTCAAATATTCGATTTTCCCTCTCCCTCGAATATACAATTGAATAGACTAAAACCAACTTAGAAAATTATCACCATTCAAATGGATAGTGGTGATCTGGACAGACTGTGAATCAGAATTGGAGGCTTGGTTTTCAATGTTTTTTGTCGAGTTAGTAAGAGAAGGAGGCTTTTGTGGAAAAAAGGGTATAGGTTGGCTAAGGAGGCTTTTGTGGACTAGGTCCTAGGGTTTCTTTTAGAAAGAGTCAATAATCAAATCCTTGGTCTAATATCATAAAAACAGAGAGAAATATTTGGAGGAATAATTTCTGTTCATTAACTCAATATTAAAATGCTTTACACGATTCCTTCTTATAGGAAATACAAGACAAAATAATGGGAACAAATAACTACTCTGGCTAACCTACAACCAAACTTTCCAAATTTATAGGAGTTGACTAATTCTATATTTATAGAATAAAATAGCTAGCAAATCTCTAAGAATTAGACAATATCCCAACAGGATCTTCTATTTTTCAAAAAACTCCACTATACAAGGAGTCTACACAAAAGGTTTAGACTACAAAATAATTTACAAAGATGCCATCTCCTCAAGTCCTAACTAAGCTCCTCTCAACCCTTTAGATTTGTACACCAAATGTCAATTGAGTTGAATAACATTGAGAGGAATGTCTTTAAAAGCCTTGGTGCAAGAGGCCTAGAAAGAGGAATAGAAGTGAAGTAAATCCCACAATTTCTCTAACGTTCTCCACTTATTCTAAAAAATTCTAGTATTTCTCTCTCCCCATACCATCCAAAGTGAATTGAACAAGCGATCTTCCAAATGGTTTTGCCTTTAATGGAGCTCTTCAAACCCTTATATGAAATGATTATCATATCGCAAATACTCTTGGGTGGAACCTAATCAATCTTGACTTATTTGAATAGACTTCATCAGAGCCCTAAAATTATCAGACAATGTAGAAATAGATGCTTAATTGACCCTCCACCTCCCTTATATAAAATGTACCAATTAGGACTAAGGGATTTGAAAGGTCTTATCAACTATAGCATGTCATTTGTATTTACCTTCTCGTGTGCCACTAACCAAGTAGAGATCTTGACCTTAGATGGGACTTCAGATTTTCATATAAATTTGGCTAGGGAGAAAGGAACTATATCTGATATATTGGACAAAGCCATGAAGAATGATTGAATAATCCTAACAAGGTTATTTATCAAAAAAAAAATAATCCTAACAAGGTCAATGATCTCTCGCATCTATGGTAGATAAAGACAAGTGTGCACAAGTGAGAGATGACTTGAGTATTTTCAAGTCCTCAGTCTCCAAATTTGTAAGTTTGCGACTGAAATTTTAGGATTCCTCTATTCATCCGTCTAAAATCTTTGTTCTGGCTGCACTGATAATTCCTTCTTGAACAACATGATTCAGAACTTTCAATTCCATAGGTTGAGCCCCCAATTTTATGATGAAATTTTCTTTCATAGACAAAGACATTAATTTACTTAAAACATTTTATTTTCTGTACTGTTGATTGAAATCAGCGAATTCATGAAACCAGTCACAGACAGTGAGGACAAGTTTAGATGAGTTATGAGTCAGTCTAGTACTGGAACTGTTTCTTGAAAAGACGTGTATATTTTCTAACACGTATCTCTGTTTTTGTGCTGTGATATCTTATCTATTTTTATATGTGCTTGTGGAGCAACATTAGGTAATTATTTGCCTGACTTGTTTATAGTGAGATGTAGAGATGTATCAAGGTTGAAGTCAGTATGTGGCACAATCAGAGCCCAAGCATCCAATGTAGGTATCGGATCTGGTGGCTATGAAGGAAAGGGAGAAAATGACAACCAAAAAATCTTTGTCAATGGTCCACCCAGCGACAGTTCATCTAACATGTGAGTGACAAATTGATTTTGATGGTACTAACTGATGCTATTTTTCATGTGGAATCAACTCCTAAGATGCATGTTGTTGGCATTAATAGTTTCAACATATGAACTTTAACTGCAATATAGTTTCTTTGATGCACAAATTTTGGCCTCAATGGATGTCAGTCAAGTTGAAAGACATACTCCAACATTTGCATGACTGAATGAAGGTGTGGATCTAAGAATTCTCTTAATTTAATCTTTTCAGTTTCTGATATAGAATTCCTTCCATTCTGATGAGGCAAGCTTAACCATGAAATTAGTTAAGTGAGCTTCATTTGTATAAATTAAAGAACTACTCTTCCTCCAGTTGCTCTGCTTGATTCTCTTGTAGAAATATAAGAATGTTAATTGGATAGTACTTCTCAGTCATGGTTCAAAGTCGCAGTCTCAGTCATTGACTCAAGAGGTCTTGAGGCACATCGGTCTCAGTATCTCAAATTGGTATCATCCGCTACGCATAATATATACAATTAAATATACTTTTTTTTATTATAAAATTGTAAGTTTAATTATATTTAATATGATTTAAATAAATATAAAAATATGTTTATGAGTTTTTAATATGAAAAGTTCTTTTATTTAATATCTTCATGTTAAATTTAATTAATTATAAACTTTTTCAATTGTTAATATTAAAAGTGACTGTTAATTTTTTTAGTAATATGCTATTTAAAAAAATTTAATTTATACAACTTATTTAATTGTATTAAAAAAGTTAATAATTTATTTAAAATATAATTAAATTAAATTCTTATAAATTATATTTACATTTCTATTTATCTTATTATATCAATACCCATGGTATAAATACCACTATGTTCATTACCCATTTTATAAATACCTGAACATCCATGAGTAAACCCATTACCTCATTACCTGATACCCATTTCTCTTTCAAACCTTTTTTTTTTCTTTCTCTAACAATTGGGTGAATGGGAATAAAACCATCCTCTCCATCCTCTTTCGCTCTTTCAAACCCCTTTTTTTTCTCTACCAATGTGTGAATGGGAATAAAGCCTTCCTCCCTGTCCTCTTCTTATCTTTCAAACCCATTTTTTTTTCTTTGCAACTAGGTGAATGGGAATAAAACCATCATCCCCGTCCTCTTCTTCTCTTTCAACACATTTTTTTTTCTTTCTCTGCAATTGGGTGAATGGGAATAAAACCATCTGCGATTGATTCTCCTCTAGGCTCAAGTTCCAGGCTGCTTCTCATTACGAATCGATCCAGACCATCTCTGAGTCAAACTCGGATATCAGTTTCGTAGCAGGCTTGGCCAAGGCGGATATGACTCAGCCGATACTTCGAACCCTGTTCTCAGCCCTTTCCTTTGTCTGAAAGTTACATTCGTCTAAACCACAAGAACATCAGAGAATAATTTTCTTGACAAGAACAACTTTATTACTACTTAAAGCCTAGTTGTAAGTTTATTCAGATAAAAGGTTTAAGTTTTAGTTTGAATTTACAATGAGAACCTGTTTTAATACCCACAAACCATTCCTTTCTTCAACTTCTTTTACTGGTGGAATGATTTATATGGTATGTAATTCAATGCATTTGAAGTCATCGTATGTTTAACTACTTATGTCATGACACTAACTTCTTGATTTAGTCCAAACTCAAGATATATACTTTTGTGATTTGGCAGTGAGAAACCTCCCGATCGAATTCCTTATCCTCTCTCTATAGCTATTGTGTTATTTGGATGTGCCTTAGTATTTTCACTGATTATCTTTACGAAAGGAGGACCTTCATCACTTTTAGCTGCAATTGCAAAGTCGGGCTTCACTGCTGCATTCACATTGATATTTGTTTCTGAAATTGGAGATAAGGTAACTAATCTACCAGTGCCAAATGCTTATTTTCTGTTGTGCTTTTAAATTCAATTCACCGGAAACTATTTATAGATGTGCATGAGTCTTTGATGGTTAGTTCATTTTTGTTTTGACCTCTAGTTCACTTTCTTTATCTATTGCCATTTGAAACTATCAATAAATTGCTTGCTTAGCTTGACTACTTCAGGATGTTTTATTTCTTGCCTTTTTCTGTTTGTATTTGGTAGGTTTGTCATTATTGTTAAACTATCATTGGATCCTAAAGGGGGATGGGCGGTGTCAAGCTAACACTTGCCCTCATTATGACCCCTTTTTACATGTGGACAGGCAGACAAACTAAGAGACAGTGGATGGACAAATGAAGAAAAAATAAATGTTGCTAGGGAGGTTTGACCCCAAAAGCTCTAGGAACCAGAGCTTTGATTCCATGTGAGGTCAGCAGTAAAAGACTTTAGACAGAAAAATGAGAGAAGTAGAAGAATGAAAGAGATAACAACAAACACACCACCCTAACACTTCCTCCCCCATCTCTATACTGTTAATAATTCTAAAAGACTATGCACCCTTGTTACATATAGAAGTTATAACATTCCCCCAGAAATGGAACAAATCAGGACCAGCAATTTTTCCTTCAGTCATTTTCTTTTCTTACCTCAAATAAACTTTTTTTTTCCATTGGGTTGATGTACTGAAGTTATTATAAATACTTAAGGTTTTAAACAATAGCTAGGTGGATAAATGAGGTTTGGTTCTTTCAGTGAAAGATGCATTATCCAGAAACCATGAGTAATATGTACAATATTTCAATGAGGACAAGTAAAATGCCTATTGTAACAGATGGATATTGCTTAAAGGGGTAGTACAAATCATTAGTGCTTTACCAAACAATAGGATTTGCATTCAAGTTTAAATGGAAGTATGTGAATCTAATTCTTAGTGATTGAATTTTGAAGAGTGGACCAAGTCCATGGGCAAGGCAACACAGACAAACAAACACTCCGTGTCACTTTTATGAAGTATATTTCCCAACTCAGATGAAAGCAAGTTGTGAAACTCGACTCACAACTCAATCTTCTAATGTGGCACTAATACCACAAAACCACTGGTGACTGTGTGCCTTATGATTGCTGTTGAAATTCTAAATCTTGTATAATTTTTTTTCTTAAACAGACATTCTTCATTGCTGCTCTCTTGGCCATGCAATATGAGAAAGTACTGGTATGTTTTCCTTTCAGTTGCCTCTCTTGCTTCCCTCTCGGTAGTTAGCATTAGCATAAACCGTGAAATGTCCAATTTAGATAGCTACTGAAGATAATTGAAGCAAGCTGATACTTTAGGAGCAAAAACTAGAAAAATAAAAAATAAAAATTCACCCTTTACTTGCAACCTTGCACATACTTCACCACTGAGGTGCATGAGTTTCTGTTTGAATATCATTTGTGCAGATGTTCGGAAGGTGAGTATTGAGATCCAGTAGATACAGCCTAACATGATAGTGAACACATTAATAGAATGTCTTTATGTTTTTATTTAACTAATACAATATACTATTTCACATAAAAATACGAAATTATTCTCAGAATGTCTCATGAGCTAAAGCTATTATATAAAAATAGGTTTAATTGGATTTGAAACATAGGCCAGATTGGATCCAGCTATGATGAATTCCAATGCAATGACAACTGGATTTCATTAATAGGATTTGAATCATCCTGGACTGACCCATAGTCAGCACCACACCATATCTCAAAGTTGTACAATACAAACCTTTTTTTATCTTTGTAAGAATAACAATAACAATAATTGATTGAGTTTAAAATGCTATCCTACATGACAATGATTTCATTGAATAAAATAAGTTTCTTGGAAAGGTCTCCATAAAAAATGCAGTGATTGGATGTTAGATGCTGATATTTTCCAATTACAATCCCTCACCCCAGCATTATGTTGTCCCTTGTCAATTTAAACTTAATTCACTTAATTCCATATTGCACTTCCTTTCAGTAAACATAATCTTTAGGAGACTTGTCAAAAAGAGACATCAACACACGAATATACACATTCATTTTTATGGAATTTGAGTCATCCATAAAACTACGTTTCTATTTGTGGCACTTAATTTGGATATTTTGCAACTAGTGAAGTTCAGGATGCAGAAATCTGAAATTCTTTGAACAGAACACTTGGATAAGCAGAATGTTGAAAAATAATTCATTTAGCATACCCAATAGTTGGCCTTTTTTTTTTCTTATTGGAAATACAAAATATAAATTATTTCAAAACATTAGAAGTGCAAGAAGGTGTGAGAGATCCTTCAAAAGACAAGGGAAAAAACAAAAAAGAAATACAAGGGCCTAAACAATTAAGCAGGACACCAAAACAGCCCCTACCATATCATCCATTTACATTTAATTGCTGTGATGTTAACCTGACACGTACCCTAGTAGTGGGAATCAATTTTGACTGACATTAGAGTTGTCATGGAAAGTGCCAACAATGTGTTAGTTCCCATTATGTGTATCCCTCTCTCTAAGACAGGAGTTCTGATAGTATGTTAGATTAGCTATCACTGGGAAAAAAATTTGAGAGATTGACCTGCAATGAATATCACGTTAACAACTCAAAAAAAATGTAAGATCACTCAATGCAAACTTTAAAAGCCACATTAGAATCAAGTTAAATTGGATGTACAAAAGTCCTAGTTGTGATTCTGTGGATCTCAAAATCCCATGACTTGGATGTACCCAACTTGTTACATGTTTTGACCATCAGGGGTATTAATATCCTCATACCAGAATTTCATAGATGATTGGCATATGCTGTAAATTTGAAAACATCCAAGCTTTGATGAATCCAGTCAATTTTCAGTAAGGAGTAGCTTTCTGATTAGAGACTGGAAGGGTTTTCCTCAATTCTTTTATGGATTAGTCTATAGTTTCCTTTGGGCTCTTAAACTCCTCTTTTTTTAATTTTATTAATATATTGGGTGAGAGCTGGGGGATCACCCTTGTTGTTTCTTCTTTTCCTCTCTTTTTTCCTCAACTTCAGGTCTATTTATACACTTCCTGTATACTTGGGCTGCACCCTTTTAGTCAGACACTTTAATCCTATTTATCTTTTGCTCATCAACAAAAGAAACAAAAAAAAATAAAATAAAATAAAAATATCAAATTGTCCTCCATGTAATAAGCAGTCATAATGTGCACTCACCATTAATACATTGCTATTAATTTCTGTTTGTTAATATAATATGCTTTTCTAAAAATGCTACAGAAAGATTTTTTTATTTAATTTTTTATAGGTAAAGGAAATTTTCTTATAAAACGCCGAGAATTAGGAGTACAACCTTGGTGAGTAGGAAGCATATAAGATACCTTTGAAAGAAGATAGAGAACATGCAGGCCAAACTAGGGACCAACCAGCCTCCTCCCCTACTCGCCCCTAAACACAGCAAACCTTATTTTATCCTGATGTGCCAATATAAATATATTAGAAACACCTAACAAAACGAAGGGGACGCTCCCCAACTACACAAGAGCTATACAAAAAGCAAAAGGAAACACAAAGAAAAGCCACAAAAACTCCTGCACTACTTAGAGCTCCACTGTTCAATGAAGTTTAGCAAGGATGGAGGCCTAGCTTGAAGAGACTACTGGGAGCAGTTGAAAAGGGTAGAAAGGGAGTCCTTTAGAGATTAATATGATTGCCAAACTCCTTAAAGGGATCTTCAATTACCTTTCTACCAAATTATCCAAAATTGGCACAGAGTTGTCTTCCAATCCTTCCTTCTCTTTTTGCCCACAAAAATTCCTCAATAACACATTAGAAACTCTTTTAGTGAAGAAGGGAGAACCCATGAAAAGAGAGAACAAAATGTCATAGCACTTTTGCTTTGCCACAATTGATTGATTCTTTGACATTCTTGCTCGTAAAACAATAATTTATCCAAAACCACCTTTTTCTTTTTAGCTGGTTCAAGGTCTGGATCCTTCCCCATGCATCTTCCTAAGGAAAGAAAGCCACTTCCAAAGGAGTCCAACTGCCCTACACTTCCCTTAAGAGAAAAGGCACTCCTTTTTCTAACTCCAAACAAGAACCAAAAAGACTTCATCGAGAATTTCATACTCCTACTAGTCTCCTATACCAATCTATCCTCATTCCCATTCCCCACTACACCCCCTAACATTTGAAGTCTCTAAAGCAAACCCTCAATGCTAATCGAACTCCCAATCTTGAAAATGTCTTATGAAGTATGAATTTCAAAGGGCTTGTGCACCCATTACCTCCCAAACATCAACCAATCAAGCAACCTTATGAGCTGCAAAAGAGAAAAAAGCTGTAAAAAAGTCCTTTAAAGGATAATCATCACACCAAACATCTTTCCAAACCTAGATTCTCTTCCAATAAGCTACTACAAATCTTGTTCTATCTTTAAAAACTCCCCATCTTTTTCTTATTGTCTGCCACACATTGACATCTTGCCTCTCCCTCTTTACATGAGAGCTGGTGCCTCTCATCTCTTCCCCATGCTTTCCCAAAATGACCTATCTCAAAAGGAACTCTTTCTGCAAATCTAGCACAATTGTCCAACTAAGGCTTTATTGAGAGAACAAGAGACAACCCAACCCCCCTATCCTTCTCTCTACAAAATAGATGACCACTTTACTTTACTAGATGGGGTTTCTTTTCAAGAACTCTACCCCTCCCCCCCAAAACAGGAAATTATATATATATGTATATTTTCTAATGTCAATGCCACAAACTCAAGGATAACAAATAGAGGCATAAAGTAAATAGGCGTGAGTCTCCATCCTTTGAAAGGTATATCCTTTTCCATAGAGCTAACTTGTCGTGAATTCTCCCCTCTACCATATCACACACCATTGAAGACTTAAAAAGAAACTTCTAAAAGCAAGCCTAGATAAGTGTAAGGAAGCTTCCCCATCCTATAGCTTAGCACAGAAGCAAGCTTCTCTACATTAGGGCCCTCTCGTATTAGAACATTCATTTGTATTTAGATTAACTTTCAGACCTGCAGAAGCTTTAAACCATTGAGGAATCCAACTCATATAAGTCAACTGTCCTGAATAGGGTATGCAAAAAAGTAAGGTGCTGTTAGCAAAGAGAAGATGAGGAGCATCCACTCCTTTTCCTCCCCCACCTCCTCCTTGAAGCCTTAAACCAAACATCCTCACTTTTCCTTCTCAAGAGAACACTAAGGTTATGTTTATTCCTAGAAAAGTTTCAGAGAAGGAATATACAGAAGGTAAGTATAAGAAAGGAAAATTTATAAAATTTTGCTCTTCTTTGTTTATCCATGGAGAAGTTCGAGTGAAAGAAAATTAAATTATCGAGGAATGCACTTCCCCAAACTTTCCTTTCCTTTCCTTTATTGAAGTTTTTTCCTCACCCTTTTCCATGAGATCCAAACATAAGAAAATCATTTTTCTTAATTTTTGTTTCCTTTTATTTAGTACTTTCTGGGAATTAAACATTTCCTAAGGGCTTTCATCACCAAAATAAGCAAATAAGTGGATAGATGTCCCCATATCTCAAACTCCTCAAACTTCAAAACAAGGCATAATGTGTTCACCAAAACTGAAAACCTCACCACTGAGATTCAAAGCTGAATCGATGCCACTTCTACCAAAATCCCATTTTATGTAGTATTGCCAACAAAAAACACTAATTTCAATGGTCATAGGATTTTTCAATGTCTAACTTACAAATAACTACCTCTCTATAACTTTCTAGTCTCAAGTACGTAGCCTTTTTGGCAATAAGAGCCACATCTAGGTTTTTCTTACTTGTACAAAAGTATTCATAATGTTTCACACCATTGTTCTTATCACTTTCTTTGACTTGTAGCCTTTAGGTTAGCTAAAACCTTATATAAACTATATTAGGTTAATGGCCCTAAGGTTCTTCAAATCTTTAGCGCCTCCTAATTTTAGAACCAAGACAAAAAAATTGTAGCATTTAGATTCCACCAAATTTTCTTTTGGAAATCAGACTCTGCCAAATCTTTCTTTGGAAAATAATAATAGTAATGATAAGAAGAAGAATCAAGACTAAAACTTTTCTCCTCATCACTCTTGCTCATGATTGATTGTCTAGCTTCAAACTTCAGAACTTAGCAGTTTTTGTTCTTCTTCCTTTCTTTCATGCTTCTATTTGAGATTCCATTTTACTGCCTTGCACTCTTGTTTGCTCTCTTTATTCCTAACACTAAGCTAAACCATAAGAAAAATGTATCAAATTCTAAAAGTAAGGTACTAGCATCAATAAGTACTCAAAATTTTATGTTTGAGTTCTTATCAACCTCCACCAAGGATGCCTCACTGAGAGGCAAGATCGCCTACTTCAGAACCTCCACAATCTTTCCTAAAGGTAGAAAAATCTCCTTTTTAATGAAAAGGCTAATCACAAGTCACAATGCTCCTATCCTATCAAAACAAGTCACAATGCTCCTATGTTGTAAAGGAGAGAGAGACTTCTCTAAAGAAGCGCTAAGCTCAATATCTAGATAAGCTTCTTGCAGCCTTTCACTTACCCTTCTTTCACTTTTTTCTCATTAGCTTTAAAGGACCCCCCAACCCAATTAATGTAAAAGTGTGTGGTTTGTTAAAGGAAAGGGGACCCAACCCATCAACAATGCTTGAAGATAGATCCTTAAGCCTAACTCCATCCTTCTCAAGTTCAAAAGGATGAGCCTTGCCCTTACAAGTCCTATAACCCTTACCAAGCTTAATCGGCAACCCATGAAGATGGAAATTAACTATGGGGTATGGGCTCATCAATTGGGTTTAAAAAAGGCTCCTCATGATTTCATCTAATCTAATTCACTTCAAATTAGCTTGTGTCCTCATGTCCTAATGCAAACCTAGTACCAACTACCCATGATATGTGTCCACCTTTTGTAAGGGCTATTAACTCCACACTTACTCCAACGTGGGCAATATTCTATTCCCTTTCTCTAACCTCAACTCTGCTATAGCTCTAACTTGGAACAATCATTGATATTCATAGGGGGACCCTCTACCTCAGGTGAATTGCATAGTTCATATATTCAACTCTATATGAAGCTTTGAGGAGTGCTAGTCTCTTCTTGAAGAGAGATGAGAGCCAGGGTGAAGCTGGTGTTGCCAGGGGAGGAAGAAGTTGTTTTGTGGTGGAATCCAAATCCTTCGAGATTTTGGTTAAGGTGTTGGGAGGAAATCTGAAAGGCTGCATTTGGGAGAGAAGCAAAGGTGTCTCCTCTTGGATTAGATTCGGGGAGGCTAGTTTACAGTGCTTACTGGATGGAGTAGAAGCTTGTTGTAGAGAGGTTAATAATCGAGATTGGGCTATTGGCTGGGAGGAGGGGAATAGAAAGTATAGGTTGGAGCGTCGCTTGAATGAGGCAGGAAGGTTCATCCTCTGCTCAGTTTGTGATATTGAATAAAAAAAGTATAGCATTATTTTTCTAAAGGGGAAGGGACAGTTTTTTGATTGGAACTCATTGGCCGTGAGGTTGAGAGGTCTTGGTGTGGCCCCATCAGGTGGCTTATAGGTTTCCAAAGGGCCAAAGGATTTGTTGAGGGCGAAAGGGGGCTTGAAGGTCCAGTGGAGGGAGAAAGGGGTGGAGCTGAAATCATATGCAGATGCTGTTAAGACAAGCCCGGGAAGGGTAGGCCAGTCAGTTTGGTTAGATGTGGGGAAAAGAGAAGTGCGTGGAAGGTTAGATTAGTTGAGACAATGTCTGGTAGGTTGGTGGGGTCTTAACTCAACTCCTTTTCCTTAGTTGGAGTACGTAAGGAGTTGGGCGCCGCAGCTATGATAGGCAGAGGTTTCTTGCTATTTGATTTCGAGTCATCAAGTGAGGCTGAACGTGTTTTAGCCAGAGGCTTAAGAAACATTAAGGAGAATGTTATTATTTTGGATAGATGGAACCCTGAGGTGGGGTGTCTTTGCAAGGATTCCAGTGCTAACAAAGTTTGGGTAAGGGTGGCCGGGCTCTCCCTTCATTTGTAGAGCACGGAGGTGTTTAAAAGAATTGGTGATGGGTGTGGAGGATTTGTAGCAGTGGATGAAAACTCATTTTCTTTGTCTGAGTTGCAGTGGGCTCGAATCCTTGTGAAGTGCGTGGACAGGGAGTTTCCCAGCACTGCCCACATTGTTGTGGGGTTGGGATGATATTCCCTTCAACTTTGGTGGGAGTCCTCTCCTTGGTTCACGCAGGTGGTGCCGGCGGGAAGCTTCAGCGGGGAAGGTGGCTCAAGGGAAGGAGAAGAAGATGGTGGAACATCACGTGTTCTTTGCTGTGGAAGTCAAAGGGAGAAGGTGGAGCAGTTGAGGTTGCAGCAGGGAGTGCTTGATGTGTCATCTTCTGGAGGTGTTCCTTCCTTTCCTCCTGCTGTGATCTTTGATGCAGGGACTGCAGTGGAGGGTAGGGTAGGTACTGTTGATGGACGTGTGAAAGGGCGTATGGAGTTTTCTTTTAAAAGAATGGATGACTCTGTTTTTGGGCCAAAAGGCCCTTGTTTTGGGCTTAATGGGTTAGTTAATGGGGTGACTCAGGGCCCTTTAAAAGAAAGTGGGGAGATCCAGGGCCCATTTAAAGAAATCCAAGAGGGTCTAGGCCAAGACTCCAGGCCCTTTGACTCTTATGTCGTGAAGGGCTGCAGAGAAGGGGAGAAGGGCGTGGGCCTTGGGCTTGAGGCCTTAACGCAGTGGATGGAGGGGTTTTAATTGGGGAAGGACCCTCGGCCTCTCGTCCTAGGGCACAAACGTTAAGCATGGATAGAGACGTAAATGGAGACGCTGACCCTCTTGTCCTAAGGGAAGAACCTTCGGCCACTCGTCCTAGGGCACAAACGATAAGCATGGAGAGAGGAGTAAATGGAGATGATGGCCCTACTGTCGGCATGACAGGAGTTGCGATGTTGATGGAAGTCTCTGCGGTGGTGAAAAGAGGGTTGATGACTGACGAAGCGTTGCGCGTTGAAGCTTCCAGGTATGTCGAAAATTCTTTGCTTTTTGTGGGGGATCGGGAGCTCTCTTCTTCTACTCTTTCTTCTAGGTTTGACCGAGCTGGGGCAAAGGAGGGGGCCTTATCTGGTTTGGTCTCTGTGATTGAGGGAGAGGAGCAGCTTCCTCTAAGCATTATTCTGGTAGATGGCAACAATGGGGAGTTGGGCACCGAGGAGGAGAAATCCTTGGGTGGTGATGGAAGAGAGAGGGGGGGGGGGGGGGGGGGGGTGTGAGTTTGAGGATTTGTTATAGGATCTAGAAGGAAAAGGATGTCGGTGGGACGATAGCTGCTTGGCGAGGTTCAGTAAGTTCCTAGGTTTTTCGACGGAAGGTTTTGAAGGTGAAATATTGAATCTGCTCAACCAAGAGAAGAAGAAAGCAGAATATTAAGAAAGATATTTCGGGATCCACTAAGTTTGATCGTGAATTGAAAAAATTGGAGTGGTCCATCAATTATAATGGTGCGAGGAAGGAGAAATCTCTGGTTAGAGATGGTGGGGATAGAATCTTGAACCTTAGATGAAGATAAAGATTTTATCTTGGAATGTAAGAGGGGCCAACGATAGGGTTAAAAGGAAGATTATTAAGGCTTTGATCAGGTCGCAAAGAGCGGATTTGGTGTGTCTGCAAGAGACTAAAATTCAAGATATGTCTAGGGGGATTGTTCATAGTCTTGGAGTGGAAAGATTCTTAGGCTGGGATGCTATGAGTGCAAGGGGGGCTGCTGGTGGGGTGATAGTGTTTTGGGATAATAGAGTTTTGGAGTTAGTAGGCATGGAGGTGGGTCTTTTCTCAATTTCATGTCGTTTTAAAAATTGTGAAGATGGCTTCTTGTGGACCTTTACGGGAGTGGACGGACTTACCATGAAACGGTACAGAGAGTTGTTTTGGGAAGAGTTAGGTGCCATTCGAGGGTTGTGGTCTGATCCTTGGTGTATTGGTGGGGATTTTAATGTGGTAAGATTTCCCAGTAAGCGTAGTAGAGAAGGAAGATTGACTGGATCCATGAGAAGATTTTCGGAGGTGATTGAGGAGTTAGCTTTAAGAGATTTGCCTCTCCATGGGGGGCCGTTCACGTGGAGTGGAGGGCTGAATGGTCCTTTCCAGGTCTAGACTGGATCGCTTTCTGATATCGGAGGATTGGGAGAACCATTTTAGTGGGGCGATCTAGTGTTCTCTCCCAAGACTGGTGTCTGATCACTTCCCAATTTTGTTAGATGGGGGTGGGGTGAGGAGAGGTCCAATTCCGTTTCGGTTTGAGAATATGTGGTTGAAGAAGGAGGGGTTTAAGGACGTGTTAAAGGGCTAGTGGCAAGGATTCAACTATAGTGGGTCTTATAGTTTTATCCTGACAGAAAAATTAAAGGCTTTAAAAATTAAGTTGAAGGATTGGAACTCGAAAGTGTTTGGTAAAGTGGGGACGAACAAAAGGTTGGCTCTGGACAAAGTGTCTTACTGGAATAATCAGGAGCGGCTAAGAGTTTTAAATGACCAGGAGTTAGAGGCGAGAAAGGAGGCTAAGGAGGATTTCAAGAAATGGGCGCTTATGAAGGAGATTTCGTGGAGACAAAAATCAAGAGAAACTTGGTTGAAGGAAGGCAATAAAAACACGGGATTTTTTCACAAGATGACAAATTCTAATAGAAGGAGGAATTGCTTGAAAAAAATTAAAGTCAATGACACCTGGCTATTAGAAGATCATGATATTCAAAGAGGAGTGGTGAGGGTCTATCAGAATTTATTATTGGATCCAGGTGGTTGGCGCCCTTGTTTGAACAGTCTTGAGTTTGACAGTATTGGGGTTGAGGAGGCAGCCAAGTTGGAGGAGATGTTTTTTGTGGAAAAGGTGTCTTTGGCTCTTTCAGATCTGAATGGGGATAAGGCCCCTGGTCTGGATGGGTTTTCCCTTGCATTCTGGCAATTCTACTTGGATTTCATCAAAGATGAGATTATGGGTTTTTTCAAAGATTTTTTTGAGAGGGGAAAATTTGTCAGAAGCCTGAACACCATCTTCCTAGTTTTAATCCCAAAAAAGGGTGGGGCTGAAGATTTGAGCGATTTTAGACCCATCAGTTTGGTGGGAGGTCTTAACAAGCTGCTTGCAAAGGTCTTAGTCAATAGATTGAAAAAGGTAGTGGGAAAGGTGGTGTCTTCAACCCAAAATGCCTTTGTTGAAGGTAGGCAAATTCTCGAGGCTGTGTTAATAACCAATGAGGTCATAGACTCCTTGCTGAAAAGAAAGGAAAGTGGGGTATTGTGTAAATTGGATTTAGATAAGGCCTACGATAGTATTAATTGGGATTTTTTGCTGTCAGTGATGCAAAAAATGGGTTTTGGGGAGAAATGGGCTGGGTGGATTAGATGGTGCATATCCACTGCCTCATTTTCTGTTTTGGTTAACGGTTCTCCAATCGGTTTTTCTGGAGCACTAGGGGGTTAAGGCAAGGAGACCCCCTCTCCCCTTACCTTTTTGTTTTAGGAATGGAGGCTTTAAGTAGCCTCATTAACAGAGCAGTGAGAGGGGGTTTTCTATCAGGCTGCAGGATAAGGGGAAGGGAAGGCGTTGGGATCCAAGTTTCACACCTGCTGTTCGCTGATGATATGCTGGTCTTTTGTGAGGATTTCCAAGAGCAATTGGCTTTTTTAAGTTGGTTATTACTGTGGTTTGAAGCCACTTCTGGTATGCGTATTAATTTGAACAAAAGTGAAATTTTGCCGGTGGGTAGAGTGGAGAATGCTGAGTTATTGGCTGTTGAGCTTGGATGCAAAGTGGGATCTCTCCCTTTCACTTATTTGGGGCTCCCTTTGGGTGCTTCGCATAAGTCGGTGATGGTTTGGGACGGAGTGGAAGAGAGGATGCGGAAGAGACTTGCCTTGTGGAAGAGGCAGTTCATTTCTAAGGGTGGAAGAATCACTCTCATTCGGAGCACTTTGGTGAGCATGCCAACCTACCTTATGTCCTTATTGCGTATGCCAAAAGTGGTTAAATTAAGACTTGAGAAAATTCAAAGGGATTTTCTTTGGGGAGGGGGAGCGTTGGAGAAGAGGCCCCATCTTGTAAAGTGGGCTGTTGTTTGCTCTCATAAAAAGAAGGGTGGATTAGGGATTAGAAATCTTTCTACTCTCAATAGGGCCTTCTTGTGCAAATGGAGTTGGCGTTTTGCGGTTGAAGGGGATTCCTATTGGAAGCTTATAATTAGTACGAAGTTTGGGGTTGAAAGAGGAGGGTGGAGTACTTGTGGGGTTAGGGAGGACTATGGGGTGGGGCTTTGGAAGAAAATCAGTAAGGAAGGTTTGTTGCTGCTCAACAATGTTTCATTCTCGGTGGGGGATGGCAAAAGGGTGAGGTTTTGGAAAGATATTTGGTGCGGGAACATTTCCCTTTGCGAGGCCTTTCCCTCCTTGTTTGATTTAGCGGTTTCTAAAGATGCGTGGGTAGCGGACTGTTGGGATTCAATGGGGGAAGAGGGAGGGTGGACTCCCCGCTTCCTTAGACCTTTCAATGATTGGGATGTGGAGGAGGTGGAGAGATTCCTTTCGACCATTCAAGGAAAGAGGTTGAATGCTGATGTGGAGGATAGGATGGTGTGGAAAGAGAAAAAAATGAGATTTTCACTGTAAAGTCCCTTTATAATTCTCTTGATCATAGCTGTGCAGTCCCGTTTCCATGGAGCATTATTTGGAGTCCGTATGTTCCTATAAAGGTGGGTTTTTTTGTTTGGGAAGCTTCATGGGGGAAGGTTCTTACTTAAGATCAACTCAAGAGGAGGGGCTGGATTTTAGCTAACAGATGTTCCTTGTGTTGTGCTGAAGAGGAGACGATAAATCACATTCTTGTTCATTGTTCTAAGGCGAAGGTTTTATGGGATCTCGTGTTTTCTTTATTTGGTGTTAATTGGGTCATTCCGTTTACGGTTAGAGACACTCTTTTAGGTTGGTATGCTTCTTTTAAGGACAAGAAGTATAGAAAAGTTTGGCGGGCAACTCCTCTTTGCTTATTTTGGATGGTTTGGAAGGAAAGAAATAGGATAGTTTTTGATAATGAGGTCCTGTTGATTCAAAGATTGAAAAATTCCTTTGTTTGTAATCTCTTTTCTTGGGCTAAATCTTCTATAGTTGTAGGCCCCTTAACTTTGTTTAACTTTGTGGACTGATTGGGTTCTTGTTGAGGGCCGGTGAGTGCTTGTCCCTTTTGTTTCTTGTTTTTAGGTGATGCTTGTATACTCCCTTTATGCTCTGGGTCGCCTTTCAAGCACCCTTTATCTAATTTATCCTTGTGCGTTTATTTATATAAAAAAAAAAAACTCTATATGAAGCTTCCTTGGAATTACTTTCTTGTTCATTTTAACGAAGATCCTTGTCTATTGCAAGTTTTGGTGAGAAGCTATATCTTTATGCACCCCTCATAAAGCCAATGCAGGAGTCTAGGTCTAAAAAATACATTGAAACCCCACAACTCTATCCCAAGACTCGTTGGGCTGAAAATCACTGCAGTAATATCCTGCCACTTGAACCCACCTATCTAAGAATAAAAATTTATTTCTAAACCACTTCTCATAATTGCCTTGACATCAAGAGGAGACTTGCCCTCTCATGACTTAGGTATCTTAGACAATCCCAACATAAAGAACCTTGAATACTAGAAGCAAAGCACTAATACCTAACAAGATTAAGTGAATACCCAAAATTTGACGGTGTCTGAGGCTTCTTGAAAAACGTGATATCTCACATTGAGTAATTCCTTAACCCTTCCCTTTTAAAAAACTACTATTGTTCTTGTGAATTATAATCAATAGCAAGTATATAAGTAGTAATTTCAAATCTGTAGGTTAATTGTACCTTGTTAATTTTAATGAAAAATGGAGTTTGGTTTTTATGGAGGTGATAGTGCACAATTTTTGACAAATCAGTCACAAACTCTACCATAGTGACAATACTATAGAGAGGTCTAATGAAAAATAGCTCACCAGGAGCTTCATACCTAACACATCTGATTGTTAGGAGTAAATCCCTATTTACGAGAGCAATACCACACAAGAAGCAAAAAATAGACAAAGCTCACACAGGATTTATAATGGTTCACTCTCAATATTAGAGCTATGTTCACTTTGTTGCTACAGATTTTCAATATGATTAATATATATATATATATAAGGTAATCCAATGCCTTGCAATGATCGCCTCTCCTCTTTTTTTTTCCACTCTTAAAATCAATCATAATAATCCCTAGTATAATGTGAAAATTAGGGTAGATTAATGCATGTGTAGACTACTTAAAATACCTCAAACAGGAGGAAGAGGGTGGTGATCCAAACCACCCCCCACACCCACCCACCCACCTCTTCAGCCTTATCATGAAAGTCGATTTGCAGTCCTGGGAAAAAGTGTACAGTATAATTAGGCTTCACACAGCTCGACATTGATTACTTTTTAAATATAAAAGAAAAAAAAAATGAAAAATCAAAAGAAGAGGTTGTCTTATTTAAAACCCTAATTATGGCATCCCTTCTCTCTCACTTCACACCTCGGAATGCACCCTTCTTACAGAGAGAAACATGCTTTCACATCTTAAAATATCTACAGAGGTCCTCTTCTACTAAAGCCTCCCTTTTCATAAGTTGAAGCCACTTCTCAAGCTTTGCAACTCTGGATGATTGTGAGAAAAAATGCCTCCATCTGCCCTCTAATCAGCACCTCATAGCCTCCATTGTGCTGCAAACCTCAGCCTCATTAAGCGGGACGCTCAAAACTCAACAACCTTATACTCACTTCCCCTGGTGATTCCCTTGAGGAATAAATGACTTATTCAAATTCAGCTTTCACAGCTCCTAGCCTTAAAGAATTTTCTGCTTCTGCTCCTTCCAGATTCACCAGAATAATCTCCAAGGGGCTGTTTTCCATTCTTTCCTCTTACTTTTTCCTATGAAGTTTTCATACCGGTTAGACAGAGCCTGCTTCATTTGTTCTGGAAGCACTCTAGAGACACCAACAATGGAGAGAAACATGGCTTTAAAAGCTTCCTTGTAATAATTCCTTATGATCCTTTTCTTCATCAGATGGTTGATCATAAGAATCTTCTCCTATGCCATTTCCTATGTGAAGAACCCGTTCTTAGAGGGGCATTGCCCACACCCCCACACCACACGGCACCTTGTAGAAAAGATTGACCAAAAAATGTTCCTTTCCACTCCAGATTGACTTTCCTGCCCTTTCACCTTGACTTTGACAACTGGAAATCCATCACATGAAAGATTTTATCAATTCCAACTCCTAGTTATGGTGTCCTCTTAGAAATTTTGAGTTCCAATACCCATTTGCCCCCTCTGAGTACCAATAAACAACTACCATTTATCTTTGTTTAAGACCACTGATGAACAAATCTGGATTGGAATCCCTAAGAGGAGCCTCCTACACCAATTTAGAACTCAACACTAAGTTCATTTCCCACAGAAATACAGGTTAGAAAATAAAATCATTCTGTACTTTTTTGATATCTTTTCATAGGCCCAATCCTCTTGCCCCTCTCCCCACATTATAACACCAACTACCTCGCCAAATTTTGCCACCAAGTTCTTCCTTTCACTATTTATCTCTTGCAACTGCAAACCTCCAAAACACTTCCCTAGCAATATTTAATTACATGCATAAATTCTAATGCCTTGTCCTTCCAACTTCCTTGCAAAACAGACAGTGAACCGCTTTTAAGGATGAGCTGTCCTTGTTTTCTCCCATCCCCCCAGTTAATTTCTTTGAAACTGCTCTAATATGTTCCAAAAAGAAACTGGCATTACACAGGTGGACATAAATAAATAGGTAAACCTGAAAAGGTAGTCTCATTAGGTGTTTGTCTTCCTTAGGTATGGCCCCTTCCAAGACTTTATTATATATTGCAGTGGATATTGTCCCTTCCAAGATGTTCACCTTCCGTCAATGCATTCCAATACTGAATCCCTTACCAGCTTACCATTAATAAAAGATCCCAATAGCATGCCCATATAGGTTGAAGGCCAACATAACATGCTGCATCCAAGAATTGAAACCACATCTTCACTCCTCCACACTTCCTACTAGAATGACTTAATTGTATGAAAATGTTCAAATTTTTTGTCACTCAATATGAACTTATGAATGTATGGATCTTTTGGTACAAACATTTGAGTTTAAATTGATGTTGGTATCTTGAAAGTGCTGTTTGAAGGAAGATATTGATGGGTTTTTATTTTTGGAAATTGATTGTGTTCATGAACTACTGAATCATTGACCAGGTTCTTTTGGGATCAATGGGTGCTCTTTCACTTATGACAATCCTGTCAGTTGTGATAGGACGGATATTTCACTCAGTGCCTGCTCAATTTCAAACAAGTAAGTTTGTAGTTATTGGCATCTCTACTTCTGGCTGGTTGTCTTCTGTGAGTAGAAGTGGAAGTGTACAGCCTATTAAAACACTGTTGCTAATGCTTTGTAATATTCTATCTTGAACCAAATAGTGCCAAACTGGTGCAGCTATTCTTTTGTTTCTTATGATCATTCCATCCCAATAGACTCTCTCATGTTGTCCTCATGGAAGGCAACATCTAACTTCTCAGAAGTGCATTCACTTCTGATTCTGTTTTTCATTTATTTTTTTCTATTAAAGAATGCCAAGAAAGTTCTAGCTCAAAATAGCATTTTTGGAGACCTGGAAGCTTTTGAAAATTATTTTATCATCTTTCTTTCTTTTTGTTTTTCTATATCATCTTTCCCATCCCTCTCTTCCCTTTTTTATTTTTTATTTTTTTGGTTCCCATGTCATCACACAGACAAGATGTTAAGGCATAGATGGGACTGCAGTTAACAAACAGGGCTGGCATAGTCTGTCTCACTGGGTAATCTGTTGATGTGCAAACAAAATTTCATAGAACTAAGCAATTAAAGGGTCCCATTTCTAGAAGCTTTTTATAGAGACACATGAAATCAGTTGAGTATTAGTCTTGAAAATGATTCTAATATAAACTCCCTCAGAATGGCAATTCATCATCCATCTAGAAATTGATGGATATATTTCTTTTTTTGCTTATGACTAAAGTATCAAAGCTGTCCATTTGATGGAAGATGATTTTAGGCATATAATATGGGAATGCTTGTATGATCATCTGGATTATCAGAAAATGTGGGCTAACCCAAGTACCTAAATATTATTCTGGTCAGCATTTAAAAGAATTACACCCTGTTTTGGATGTGCCAGCATGTGGGATTGTGGTAGACATTGCACTCTTGACTGGGACTATTAGTTTCCTTTTTCAATTTAATGATCACCTTCCTCCGTGGATGGTCTTTTACACTTGTGAATCAGCATTGCTCAGCTCATGTTGATTCTTTATGTTTTTGCTTGCTGCCACTGCATCATGTATCAGAAAGTATTTATCCACCTTGAAATCCTTCCAGTATTTTCATCTCTTTGCGGTACGACATTTTTTTTAATTTGAGAACCTGCACCTTTCAATCATTAAGTCTCTTGTAATCTGATCATGTTCTGTGATTATCTGAACAGCCTTGCCAATTGGAGAATATGCAGCAGTAACTCTTTTAATGTTCTTTGGCCTCAAGTCAATAAAAGATGCATGGGACCTTCCATCAATTGTAGTTAAGAGTGGTGATAAGAGTGGACCTGAACTTGATGAATTTGTGGAGGCTGAGGAGCTTGTAAAGGAAAAGGTGGTCTTTCTAAAGCCTGCCTTCTGTGAAGGTTTTTTCAGAAATGAATTTCTTATTTTTAGTGATGCTGTGTTTAATGTCTTCAGGTGTCAAAACGACTCACAAATCCACTTGAAATTGTCTGGAAGTCATTTAGCCTTGTATTCTTTGCTGTAAGCATCTTCTTTTAGCAACACCTAATTATAACTGAAAGATATATGCTTGCTTTCATTATGGTTAGTCAATCCGAAATCTGAAACTATGATGCAGCCTATAAAAAAAATGAAATTCGAAACCAAGACATGGTCTCGGTGATCCAAATTTTCTAAAATTGTTGCAATGCCAACTCCTATCTCCCTATCCTTGTGTCTCCACTGCCATAATTTATCTTCGTCTGGGTAATTTTTCCATTTTTCCCTTTTCAATTAAAAGGCAGCAAACCAAGATACCATGGCTATGACACAATGATAGTACAGTAGCCCGATCCTATTTTCATAAGCAAATTAGTAGCTTCATTTGGATGTCTTAAAGGATTTTATATTCTGAAGCACACATTCCATTTTTACTATATTGTTAAATGCTTTCAGGAATGGGGAGACCGCTCTATGCTTGCAACAATTGCTCTTGGTGCGGCACAGGTGCAATTTTATAAAATCTCAACCATAGTCTTCCTTTCATTTTTCACAAAATCTCAATCATGGAATTTTATTGATTATTTATATTTATGAACTCTGTAGTCTCCATGGGGTGTGGCAAGTGGTGCCATTGCTGGACACCTATTTGCAACAACCATTGCAATTCTAGGAGGAGCATTTCTTGCCAACTACATTTCTGAGAAACTGGTAGGAAATAATGTTTTTTACAAAGCTTGTACTTTGATTTCTATATAACTGACTCAAATCTCCCATCAGGTTGGCTACTTGGGTGGAGCACTGTTTCTTGTTTTTGCTGTAGCCACATTTTTTGGAGTTTTCTAATAAATTCTTGAGAGCCTATGGGAAAAAACAAAGCAAGCAACTACATCTTAATCCATGAGGACACATTGCAGTGCCTAAGGACTGGGCAGAACTAAGGGGGAAAGAGGTAGAGGAAGGCCTGAGATCTATCAGAGTTGCTCAAGTGGCAAGTTTCATTCCTTATAAGCCCCAAGGTTGGTCCCATGTGAGTATGCTGATTTTGTTGAGATAGAGCTATTTACTAGAGAATTTTATCTTAGACAGCTTTAGACAATATTGAAAGATGAGCTTGGACATTGAAGCCACCCAAAATCAAAGGCTCGGTGTTTTAACTGCTTTCTGTATCTTGAAATGCAAAGTTTCACCGTCCAATGATTCCTGGAAAGGATGATGTGACCATGTCTTTCTATCTATCACTTAGAATGATTTGAAATAAAGGTAGGGATCAGTCTCTATGAATGTGCTATTGTTAAAGCCTCTTCCATGCTCTTTTGTTTTCATGCTTGTCCAATTTTGATAGAAGCTACATGTTCTGTCATTGCACTTTGGCTCCCTTCAATCTTAATGATGATAATCGTTTGAATTATGTGCAAAAGGAATTGCATTTGTTATAATATTTCACTCCATATAAGGCAGGGTGACTTTGTAGTGCAACTAGTCATGGAATCTTTGAACTGTTAACATGCATGTGAAGAATTGTCTACTATAAAATTGATACTGCCATTATTTGTTTTGTCCTTTGTGGGAGATTTACTTTCAATATTTCCAAATTTTCTTTAGCTATTGTCAAGATTCTCACCAAATTTGCTCTTTTTTGTTGGTTCCTCCACTAAGTTCAGATCATGTAACAAAAAAGAGAAACATATCAGAAGTACTTTAAAATAAATGGGTCTGATTTCGTAACTATTTCAGATCCAAAAATAGTCTCTAGCCTTTTATAGGTGGTGTTTAATATAGTTGGACTCAAAAGAGAGTGACTAGCCTCTCTAGATAGTGGATAGTAATAACAATCCTACTACTTGAGTTACAGGCAAATCATCACTGCCCCCATCCCATATTTCCACAAAATCCAATTATTGATATTTTTTTTAATCCTTTGGTTGTTTATAATAACTCTGAATGGGCAAGTCTGGTCATCGGAGTGTTGGCTAGACCTATGCTTTTGAGTGGCGTTGTTGTTGAAAACCATGCCCAGTTACACAAAAAGGACCTGAGAGGCACTCAAGAATTCCCTTCAAATGGTCTTAGGTTTGGGTTTTGATAGAGGAAGGAAAGGAAGGAAAGGAAGGAATGGCTAAAGAAATAAGAGTTTTGAGAACTAGAAACTACTTAGCTTTTTCCACACTTGGTGATTCCTTATGTAGCCCCATTGAAGGGCATTTTAGGAACAGTGTCAGTCATTGTACAGGATATGTTGCTTGTCTTGACTGAGTTTTTTTAAAATCGAAGGTTATGGTTGAACAGTATAATTTATATATTATAAAAATTTAAAATAATTATAAAAAAATTAAAGTATATATAAATAAATTGAAAATAAATAATATTTTTTTTATATTATCTAATTAAATTATGTATAAGTATAAAAGTATTAATATTTTAAATTTTATTAAATGAAATATGTATAATATTTAAATATGAATATATTAAAAATGGAAGAAATTTAACTATTTAACTTTAAATAATTTTATAATTTGAAAAAGTATTATGTTATTTTCATTTAATAATATAAATTTTTTTGTCGAAAAAAGTGGAGTGATGCCCATGTCATATGCTTGACTTGAGGGCCACCGTCCAAATCCTTGTAGGTGGGATTTTCTTTCTTTCTTTCGATTTTTCTTTAAATTATTATCACATGGGATGGTGATAAGAACAAGGAGGCCTTTAAATGCATTACTCATCCAAGATAAAGACATCTACAACTTGGACTTGTTTGGATGGGCTTTTGCCTAAAATACAATAAATAAAGTGGTGGCAATGTGGAGCTTTGCCAAATATTCCACTAAATATGTAGAAAATTCGGCTTTGTCTAAATGACAAAAAGAGGGTTGGGGGTAGCCACCGGATTTCGAGGCAGTTTTTGGGACGCAAACTGCCGTAGAATTGAAAATATTTTTCAATTTGTTGTATTTTTAAAAATAATTTTTATAATGACCACACTTTTATCAAAAATCCCATTGGACAAGCAATTCCATGTCGTGGTGAAGTGGCCAAAAACTTCTACAAGGAGACATCTGTGAGTAGTGGATGTGTTGGATTATTGGGAGGAACTACAAGTTAACAGATAGAATCATAGAAGGTCGGGGTACAATCAGCAGCCTCGTCGTGCCAGACTTGGTCGTAAGGCTCGCTAGCACATGATGTTTGGACTCCCGAATATGCCCGATAGACCTGGGAGCTGGCTCCCTCACCTGAGATTGGAAAGCAAATTGCCGGTTTGGATAGGATATTCCCATTGCTTCATGACCCACCGCCCAAATTCTACCAAACTAGATTTAATAAAATCTAGCTTATATATTTCGAAGACATCAAGAACCACTTCTCTTCCAAAAAAAATATATATTTATTTTGAAGATCATGTACTATAATCTAAAAATTAAAATTTATGAATATTACAAGAAAATTGAAATTTTGTTCATGATAATGAAGAAATGAATTAATTTTTCAGGATCCAAATTTCAATGTAAACCCTCACCCAAATGTTGTCATTTCACTCCCAAAAGGATTAGAAGTGCTTACAAAATAAGTAAAGCACGGACAAAATTAACCATTCTTTTTTATAAATTTGTAATTTTGCTCACAAGGATGTTATTAGAACTTTATTAATTGGTCTCACTGATCTATATATTTGATTCCATTGTTTTGTATCTTTTGTCTTATCGTTTTGTTTCATTGATCCTATGTCTTCGTACCTTGGTCTTATTCATTTTTTTCTCATTGTTTAATGAAATGAGTGACATAATCTCAAAAATGCTTCCATGAGGGGAATCCTTCTATATTGCATGACTTAACCAAATAGAGATGAGCTCTCTTAATGGCTTTATATAGAAATTTCATGCAAATGGAGGGTGGAATTGAATTTTTAGAAAACCAATGATGAGAGGCTCTCACTATTTAAGGAACCATATCATTAAAATATTACTAGTGGGAAATTACAATATTATTTATGTTAAATTTAGTGAATGAGTATATTGTTTTATATCTTGGTAAGAAACATCACAATTGTATATGTACAAAATTAGCTAAGCTAAATAAGGTAAATGGCTAGGCTATGTAAGGTAAATGGTAATTACAAGGAGAGATTCACGTTCTACACCAAAGAGGGAGGTAATCTTGGTTGACACCTAAGATTACCTCTAATGCTCCCCCTTAAGTTGGAGCATGAAGGTCCATAATGCTCAACTTGCAAACAAAATGATGAAATAGGTCTTTCCCAAGGGCTTTAGTGAAGATGTTGACGATCTGGTACTGCGTGGAGATATGGATTGGCATAAGAAGGCTGGAGCAGAATTTTTCACGTACATAATGACAATCAATCTCTATATGTTTTGTATGCTCATGGAAGACTAGATTGCGTGTTATGTGGAGTGCAACTTGATTATCACAATAAAGGATGATGTACTTGGGATGTAATACTATGAGATCAGAGAGCAGAGTCTTGAGCCAAACAAGTTCACATGTAGTGGTGGCCATAGCACAATATTTAGCCTATGCGGAAGAACGAGAGACAACTGTCTGTTTCTTTGTTTGCCAAGAAAGAGGGTTGGTCCCAAGTGTGATGAAGAAGCCTGTAGTAGAGCGGCAAGTGGTAGGACAACTGGCCTAATAAGAGTCAGAGTATGCAAAAAGCTGAAAGTCACAAATGGATGGAAAATATAGTCCATGGCCTGGTGAGCTCTTCAAATAGCGAAACACATGTAAGGCAGCCTAATAATGCGATTCTCGTGGAGTTTGCATGAACTGGCTTAATATGTTAATAGAAAAAGATATGTCCAGGTAAGTGATGGTCAAATAAATGAGATGACCTACCAATCTTTGGTAAGGGTTAGCATCAGAGAGAAAGACCCCATCTTCCGGAGTGAGCTTCAGGTGTTGTTCCATGGGAAAAAAAAGCTGGGCGAGATCCCAACATACCAGAGTCGACTAGGATGTCTAGAGCATATTTGCGTTGAGAGAGAAAGATCCCAGAAGGAGAACGTGCCATCTCAAGACCAAGAAAGTATTTGAGGGTCCCCAAATCTTTAAGCTTGAACAGGTTAGCTAGAAAAGTCTTGAGGTCAGTGATAACAGTAAAATCATTTCCTGCAATTAAAAGATCATCAACATATACCAAAACTACAGTGAAGGAGGAACCCTGAGTCCATGTAAATAGAGAATGATCAGCATTAGATTGAGAGTAACCAGTCAAAAGGAGCACATATGATAATTTGGAGTACCAGTTGCGTGAGGCTTGCTTAAGTCCGTATAGAGACTTGAGTAAGCGACACACACGGGGCTCCCCCTTTCAGTCATATCCAAGTGGTAAGGTCATGTAGACTTCCTCATCTAAGTCACCATGGAGGAAGGCATTATTGACATCGAGTTGATGAAGGTGCTAGTGACGAGCTGTAGCAATGGCAAAAACACAACAAACTGTAACAAGCTTGGCAACGGGGGCGAAAATGTCATGGTAGTCGAGGCCCTCAACTTGAGTGTATCCCTTGGCAACTAATCGAGCTTTATGGTGTTCGATCGAACCATTTACACGAAGCTTGGTTTTGAACACCCATTTGCAACCAATAGGTTTCTTTCTAGAGGAAAGAGAAGTAAGAGTCCATGTGTTATTAGCCTCAAGGATCTGTATTTCAGTTTGCATGGCATCATGCTAATGTGAATGCTTGACAGCTTGAGAATAACTGGATGGGTCAATTGATTGTGATAACATGGATAAAAAAAATGTAATGAGTAGGTGAAAATTTAGAATAGGAAACAAAATGAGATAAATGATGAGTCATACCGGAAGACATGTCAGAATGAGTAGAGACCGTAGTGGATGAGGGTAAGGTAGGACAAAAGTAATCACGTAAGTGAGAGGGTCTGTTTATGGTACGATAAGGGCAGATGGGATGTGGTGGTGATGTGGAATGTGGTAGGTCAGGTTCAAAAGTAATATGAGGGTAAGAGGATGAGATTGTATTTGAAATAGGGAGAGGTAAGATGAGTGAAGGATGAGTAGGTGGTGTATGTGATTGGAAAGAAAAAATATGCTCAATAAAAGTCACATCACAAGAGATGGTAATGTTTTTGTGTTTAAGATTATAAAGACGGTAATCACGATGATTGGGAGGGTAGCCCAAAAATATGCATGGATCAACATGTAGCTAGAATTTATCTCGATGCGAAGTGATTTTTTGAGCATAACAAAGACAACCAAAAACTTGTAAGTGATTGTATCGAGGGGTTTGGTTAACAAGACGTTCAAAAGGAGTTTGGTTTTGAAGTGAAGAGAAGGGGATCCGATTAATCAAATAAGTAGCAATGAGCACATAGTCACCCCAAAATTCTAAAGGTAGACGAGCTTGAAAATAAAGACATCGAGCCACATTGAGGATGTGTCGATGTTTTCGTTCAGCTACACCGTTTTGTTGAGGTGTCTCCACACAAGTACGTTCATGTAAAATGCCATGTTCGGAAAAAAAAATTTGTGTGGAGTGTGCAAAGAACTCTTGACCATTATTTGTGCGAATGTGGAGAATTTTTGCATTAAATTAGGTTTGAACCATAGCGACAAAAGATTAAGACAAGCTAAGGTTTCTGATTTGAAACGCATTAGGTAAAGCCAAGTAACCCTAGAATATTCATCCACAATTGTCAAAAAATAATGTGCACCACATAAAGAAGCAGTATGGTATCTACCCCAAATATCATAATATAATCGTTCAAAAGGCATATAACTTTTATTTAAAACCAATTTAAAAGGTAAACGAGTATGCTTCCCACGAGCACAACTATCACAACTATCCAAGGTTTTAGGGCGAGAAATAAAATTAGGAACATTATGAATGGAGGGGTGACCAAGGCGTCTATGCCACACCTAAAAAAAAACGGACCTTGAAGTTTGTAAAGAAGTGGCTATAACAAGTTTGAAGTAGTAGAGACCATCGCGCTCTTCACTCATTCTAATCAGCGTCTTCGTGGTTAGGTCTTAAAAAAATAAAACTTAGGATAAAAGAAAACAATACAATTTAATGATTTAGTCAATTGAATAATAGACATTAAATTAAATTTGAACTTAGGAATAGAAAGGACATTATGTAAGGTAAGGGAAGATGACAATTTAACATCACCTGTGGAGGTGACATTAACTGTTTTTCTTGTAGGAACACTGACAGAGAGAAGGTGAGCAGTAAGGTGTAAAGTTGAAAAAAAATTGGACGTAGTAATATGGTGGGTGGCCCCACTATCTATTATCCAAGGGAGAGATGTAATTTGTCGAAGTGGGCATGGTGATAAACCTGAGAAAGCAAGCATAGGGGGCTGCAGAAGTTCGAGCAGATAGCCATATTGCTCGGGTGAGAACCCAGGGATGATGCTCATGGAAGGGACCATCGAGCTAGCTGTCACATTATGCACCACTAGAGTCGAGCTTGTCAACAGTTCCTTGGGTTTGGTCGGCCACCATTCGAGATAACCGATCTCCATAAAGCAACGGTAGCAGGTATGTCCCGGTTTCTTACAATCGAAGTAGATCGGCGAGCTTGGAGGCCAAACTCTCTTCAATCATTGTTGCGAGGTGGATTTGTGACTGGGCGCTCGAGAAAGGAAAGTCATGGCGTCGGTTTTGGAAATGGAGACACTCACCAAGCGTTGGGACTCCTCTTAGTGTATGATAGAGTAGCAACGGGCTAGAGGTGGCAGGGAGTCGATGGCCAAGATCTGTGAACGTAGTTGATGGTAAGTTTCATTAAAACCCATTAAGAATTGATATACCTGATTGGCAGATTGGATTTATGAGTATTTGGTTGCGGCTACGAAGGTGCACAGGTTGACAGACTGAAGAAAAACCAATTTCTCCAAGAGGGTCTTCAGTCAACCATAATATTGGGTGACCGAGAGGTTGTCTTGGGTTAAGGTTGTGAGATACCGCTTGATGCGGAAAATCCGTGTTCGATTGCTTTGTTAGAATCTTGTTTCCAGTTCGATCCAGAGGTCAGCAGGGGTAGAACAATAAACCAGGCTGCTAACAAGTTGTTTGTCAATGGAGTGAGGGAGCCATGACATAACCATGTTGCAACATCGACTCTAAAGGGCAACAACAATGTCCTTTTTGGGTTTGGAAAGAAAGTCAATGACAAAGCCCAACTTGTTCTTGGCATTGAGGGTGCAAGAGGTGTGTGGACCCCGCATTTCGGCTCATGAATTTCCCACTCAATGGCGAACTCGATTTTAATTTGAAAAATTGATTTTTATTTATTAAAAGAATGACTTGGAGTCGCCACTTATTTTTGTTTTATTTTTAAAGGGTAAACAAAATAAGAAAGAAAAACCCTAAGTGTGACTTCTTATTTGGAAAAGGTGATCTACGAAAAACCGGATCAGGTTTGGGGGTCAGGTTACTCATTGGGAAGGTACGATAAAGACCGTAGCACCCCTCTAAGCCCCTAAAGTCGGGTCTTTACTAATAAAATGAAGCAATCATGGCAATTGATGAGAAAAACAATGAATACCCGAAACTATCATGCACATAGGAGAAACAAAACATGTATATGGAAATACCGGAATGGGAATAGATACGTACCTGGGTGACGAGCCACAATGCGCTTATCAAAAAGTGAGGTTAGTGCACAATTAAAGAATAATTTCAAGCATGTCATAGGGCATAATAGAAACAATCATGCATGGCAACTAAATCAATCAGTTATAAAGTCGCATATGTCGGGCTCCCACCAATACCCATTTATTTTGCATGGACCAAATCCGTAAATTCCATTATTCAGAATTACAAAATTTGATTCTTTGCTTATTTCAAAACATTTTTAAAACAGATGAGCAGAAGATTGTTTTGAAGACCAGAATGGAATTAAGCTATTTGAGATAAAATCGGATTTTTTGAAATTTAATTGAAAAATTGGAATCTCGAAGATCACTAGAAAATTGGAGTTTTAAAGTTTATTTGAAGATCAGACTTTTAGAGATTGAATGTGAGAATGAGAATTTTTAGAAATTGAATTTGAAAGAGGTTGGAATTGTGAAAACGATTTGAGGGTTCGGGATCTTAAAGAAAGATTAAGTTGAAAAAATTGGGACTTTGGGAGTTGAATTTTGAGAGAAATCAGAATCGTAAGTTATTTGAGAAGTAGAAATTATGAAAGTTGATTTATGAAAATTGGAAATCTCGAAAACCATTTGAAGGCAGACTTTATAGAAATAACGAATAAGATGATAATGATAATGATAATAATAAGTAGTGGGATAAATACGGGAATTGGAGCATGGGAAACTGAAAATTAAGTTCGGAGATTGGACAATTGGAGTTTCAAATAGCTAAATTTAGAAATCAGAATTTTGAAGAATTAGACCTTAATGATTGAGATTTTTAAGAGAAATAAATAGGTAAATATGGAATAATGTTATTAATTAATCAAAACGATATTTAGACGGATGAATAGTGAATAGTGGGATTTTTTAAAATAAAGGTTAAACTTGGAAATCCGGTTTTGAAGAATTGAATTTTAATGATTGAAATAAATGAATAAATAAACATAGAATAACGATACTAATTAACAAAAATAACGTTTGAACGAATAATAAAAGAAAAGATTAGTGAAATTTTAGAATAAATAAATAAAATAATAATAATTAAATAGATTAATGTGAATATTGGAACTTTTGGAATTAGAAATTAAAATCGGAAGTGGAAATTTTAATGAATTGTTTAAAATGGAATTTTAGAATAAATAAATACAATAATAATAATAAATTGATGTGAATATTGGAATTTTCAGAAATAGAAATTTAATTCGGAAGTCGAAAGTTTTGAATGAATTGCTTAAAATGGAATTTTAGAATAAATAAATAAAATAATAATAATTAAATAGATTAATGTGAATATTGGAACTTTTGGAATTAGAAATTAAAATCGGAAATGGAAATTTTAATGAATTGTTTAAAATGGAATTTTAGAATAAATAAATAAAATAATAATAATAAATTAATGTGAATATTGGAATTTTTGGAATTTAATTCAGAAGTTTTAGAAGAATTTGATTTAGAATGGAGCTTTGAAATAAATAAATGAAATACTAATGATCAAATAAATTAATGGGAATATGAGAATTCGGAAATTGGAATTAAACGTTAAAAATCTGAATTTTGAGGTGTCATTTGAAGATTGAATTTTTGTAAGTTGGGCTTGGGAATTAGAAATTGGAGAGTTTATTGAGATATGGGTGATTTAGAGAAAGTGAACTATATAGTGGAAACAACCAGATGGGCCAGCTTGAAATGAGTATGGGCCAATCTTAAAGTGGATAGACAAATCATGGGGGCCTTCCATCATCAAGCTTGGATTTGAGCTTCATCCCAAACCCACATCCATTAGCAAAAGGACCCAAGCCTTTTCACCATCATATTTGGGTTTGGGGCTTCATCTCAGGCCCAAATCCACTAGCATGGTGGCCCAAACCTCCAAGACCAATAGCAGCTACAGGCACCTCCCCATGCAAGCTTGCAGCTTGGCGATCTCCTCGTCGCCACCGGCGAGGAGCTCCGGCTCAACGTCGCTAGTGGCGGTCGCTTCCGAGATTTGAAGCAAATATAATATGAATGGGAGAATCATGTGCAGGGGTGTTAAAAACTATAAAACGTTCTTTATTGGCATTTCATCAAACAGTTCATGTGCATCAATCCTCATCCCGTATTTTATTTGCATCAACAAGAACTTGTTCCCCAAATACTCATCTGGACCAAACCCACTACTGATCATATAATTAGACATCTTTTCCACCCCTTTAATTGATCTCAATCCAATACACACACTCTCTAACGCATCATATGTCTCGCTATCCATATAATAAGCACCAAGCAGGAACCGAAATTAACAAGAAATAGAGTAAAGCAAACTGAAATGAGGTATGTAAAATATGCAGAAATCTTACCTGGACCAAAGCTTCAAACTCCTCCTCAACTCAGCTTGAGACGCCCATTTCTACTCTCTTCCCAGCCTGCAGGCCCGTGTTTTTTCCACAGCTTCGGACCCAAAAAAAAAATCCTTTTCCGACGCCCCCCCCCCCCTTTTCCTCTTTCTCCCCTCCTCTGTTTTTCCCCGTCCAATCTGGCCGCCTCTTTCAGCTGAAATCCCGGGGTGGTCAGAAAAGTCATCATGATAGCAAAAAATAAAATGGCCAAAAACTCCTCCTCCCCGGGAGGGGGTCTACAAGGTGGCATGCCGCCAGGTAGTGTAATTATCACCATTCAAGGGTGTGTCAATGAAGGAGTGGTTGGGTTGGTCGGAAGAGTGTAGGAAGTATGGCGAGAAGGCATCTGTGAGAGCCTTGGTGGCATCAAGAGCAGGTTGTTTTTCAGTCATGGTAAGTTTTTAGAATTGCTTCAACCGTGCAGCTCTGATACCATGTTAAATTTAGTGAATGAGTATATTATTTTGTATCTTGGTAAGAAACATTACAACTGTATATGTACAAAATTAGCTAAGCTAAATAAGGTAAATGGCTAGGCTAAGTAAGGTAAATGGTAATTACAAGGAGAGATTCACGTTCTACACCTAAGAGGGAGGTAATCTTGGTTGACACCTAAGATTCTAATAATTTATAACATCGCTATTTCAACATTATCAATGATAAATAGAAATTGTAAGAAGGCAAGTTGAAGATGGCTCAGCATTATCAATGTATATATTTAAAAATTTTCAATTTTATTATAAATAAATACAATTTACAAATAATTAAAAGTAGAAAAATGAAAAAAAAATAATTAAAATAAAATCATACATGAATCTGGCCAAAACTTGTCACCACTTAAAAAAAATGAAAAATAAAAAATAAAAATAAAACCCATCATAAACTCATTTATATTTATATCAAACTTATATCGTTAGGCACAAAGCACACACCTCATTCCTAATAATATATGCTATTAACTTATTTATGTAATACAAGAATATCACACTTTATTAATAAAAGTAAAATAAAATATGATTAACAATTTTTAGGTTGTAATAACGTATAATTTTATAAGATTAAAATATCGAAATTACACCATTGCTCATATCCTCATTATTTGTTTGGTTTAAGTTGAATAAGAATCAATTTTAACTTGTCATGCAAATATTTAAGAATCAATAGGATAAAAATATCAAAAATTGCAAAAACATTCGGTAAATATTTGGATAGGAATTTATAAAAATAAAATCAATAATAAAAAATTGTAAAAGTATTGAAAAAACTCTAAGAAATGATAAAACAAATAATAATAATAATAATATACATATTCAATAAGTAATTATAATTAGAGTATGTTTGGTAGTGATTCTAGTGGAAGTAATCATTAGGATCCAAAAGCTCATTCAATTGAGGTTTCAACTTCAATTAGTAAAAACAATCTTTTGACAACCTCAACTAATGCATAGTAACCGATTGGTTGAGTGACCAGTAACCAATTGAGTCACTTTGATCAAATCTTGGTCAAGCATACACAATATATATATAAATTGATACACAAAAGACCATTAACAACTTAAATTGTTTTAATATGAAAACTTAAGATTGAAAAACCCTTCTCAACGATGAAATGTATCTCAAAATATAATTTATTTTTATTTTTATTTATTTTTATCCTTGTAATAATCAATCTCATTTTCTATAAAACTTTGTAGACCCTCATTTTGCTCTAGTTTTTTTTTTTTTTTGGTTATTTTTGGAGCACTATTTTTCATATCACCCCAGGAAAGCTGGGGGCATCTTGGAAGAGTGGGAGGCCGACTTCTTCAAGTGCTAAGAGTTGCATGCATGGACACATGGCCAAGGACACCACCACTTTACCATGATGGTGATTAATGAATGAGACATCTCTAAGCAAGGAACAGAGCAGTAGTGGGGTGAGCAGAAAAGTGGGTGGAAATTGGACTGAAAAGGGAACAGATGACGGTTTTTTACGGGGGAGTTACAGAAAACGGAGAGGGAAGGGAACTGAAAAAAAGAGATTTTGAGAGCGAAAACAAAGCATGAGGGAGAAGGTTTTTCAGAATGGTTTTTTTTTTTTTTTTTTGAAGAAAAACGTGTAACAACTTGAGAGAGGGGTTAGGAGCGGAGAAGGAGTGAACAGAACTGTAAGAGAGAGCTACAAGAAGGGAGTAGCACATGTGTGTTTTCTATAACCTGCCTATTCTTTATTTTCACATGGTTCCATTATTTTCTTTGTGCATGCTAGGATTCTATTTTGGTGCCTGAATATGAGCATTAGAAACTTTTGCATATTCTTGTTGGATTTGAGTTTATTTACATGCATTTTTATGCTTGATTTCTAATCTATTTCCTTGACCCTATTTTCAGATCCTATATGAAATGCTTGCAAGGTTTCCATTTGAAACCCATTTGAACTCCATTTTGGCTCTCTTCCTATTTTACATGGCAACAACAAAGCTACCATTTCCCATCAACCCATTTCTCTTTCCATCATTGCCACTCTCTCACCCGAGCTTTGCACCTCCACCCATCATTTTCTAGCATTTAGCTACAACTAGTGGACATCTAGGTCGTGCCAAAAGTGAAATATAGAAAATAGAGAAAGACAACCCAATCTAAGCAACAATTTTCTTTCTCACGTACCTCATCGGAGTTGTTTTCAGGTTCGGAGATATTGTTTCAATCTTGAGCGCTTCTCTCTACACTACCAGCAACCGATTTCATCACCATGTCCATACCTCCACCTTTCAATACCCATTAAACCCACTTCTCTCACTACCTTCCACCACCTATCCCACTAGTAATTCCCATCCCATTCCTACACCATTCATATCCTCATTTTTCATGCTCCTCGCACCTAGATTTCAAACAAATTCTCCCTCACACACTTGCCCAACCGGCCATCCCCACCATTCATCACCCGCGAGTCCATTCCCATTATTTCTCATGTGCATGCAACCTTCATGTGACTCATCCAAAACTCAACACCTTGGAAAAACATATTTCTGATACCCTTCTCCATGCCATCGGAATCAATCTTGGAAGCACCTACTCTTGCACCGGAGTATGGCAATACGATCGTGCCGAAATATTCGCCAACAAGATGCAGAATGTGATCTTCATGGAGACAAGGATGCATCTCACTTGCACCAACATACCTGTGGAGAAAATCGATTATGCTCTCGTCACCATCAAGTCCAATGGCATCCAAAACGTGCTCACCCTCCGTAGAAACCCCACTGTAGCACCAAGAAAAAGAATAACGAATCCTTGACCTCAAATCTCGATGATGATAACCAAGAGTTCAGTGACAGCGCCCACGCTTGCAAAAAGCCCAAGAAGATTAATGAGATCGAAAAGAGATTGGTTCGTTGGGAATTGGAGCATTTCAGGAGGATGCAGAGGGATCAAGAACGTCATCCACGTCTTCGGATTCAGATTCAAATTCGAGTTCCAATTGTGATAGCGAAGATGGTGCGGTGTTAATGTTCGAAAATGAAGATGTCGTTGCCGCCAAGGATGAAGACATCAGTGCATAGGCCGCTTCGATCATGGTCATTCTCCATGCACTGGTGGCCAGATGGACCATGGTGCTTCTTGAGTTCAGTGCTGTCTCCAGCAACACTGGTGTCGTCGCTCGCTGGATTCTTAAGAAGCTACCTGCCGAGGCCGATTCCAAACTCTATTTCTCATAGGATCACTACCAATTTCACATACTCATAACCGATGGACTCGCGTTCCTTTGCATGGCCAACAACACCTTCGGAAGGCGAATCCCATTTTCATACCTTGAAGATATTAAGATGAGGTTCATGAAGAACCATGGAAAAGTGGCCCACTATGCTCCTGCATATGCATTGAATGATGAATCTTCAAGGGTTTTACATCAACAAATGGAATTCTTCTCTAGTAATCCGAGTGCAGATACTCTCAATCATGTCAAATGTGAAATTGGTGAGATACACACCATTATGGTAGAAAACATTGAGAAGATATTGAAGAGAGGAATTTGATGGGAAAAGTACTAATGAGACATGTTCGGGGAGCAAGTTGGCGTGTGATTGGGAAAACCTTGAAGGGACCATTTTAACCAATTTCAGTGAAGTACGTTAATTACACATTCAGGAAGAAGAAAGCTGCAATGAGATATGACCCCAGTCATGTTGATCCGAGGCAAACTCAGGCCATGAGACCCATTCCACTCCTGTGTGGCCATGCATGGCGACTTTTAGCAGGCAATCCCATCACCACATTTCATCTTTCTTTTAATTCTTCATATTTTGATATCAAAGTTTAATTTTCCAAATATTCAATTTTCAAAACTTCTATCTTCAAATAATTTTCCAAAATTCCAATTTCCAAATTTAATTTTTAAAACTTCAATTTTCAAATAATTTTCAAAATTTACTATTCTCAAATTTAATTTTCAAAACCCTCATTTTCAAATAATTTTTCAAAATTTTAATTTTCAAATTTAATTTTCAGAATTCCCATTTCAGATAATTTTTCAAAATTCTAATTTTTAAATTTATTTTTCAAGACTTCAATTTTCAAATAAATTTCAAAACTCTAGTTTTCTTTCAAATAGTTTTAATTCCACTCCAGTTTTCAAATATTTTTTAATCCTACCACTTTCCATCCTTCATTAGGGTTTTAAGTTGTTAAGAATCCAATTTTTAAGTAAACTTGCTATCTTTCCTTTCAGGTAAACACTTTTCTCAAATCTTCTTTGATTTTAAAATAAATTTTCGTTTTTCTTGATTTTAAACAAGCAAGAATGAATTTTTCATAATTCCAAAATAATAGAATTTGTGAGACTAATTCATGCAAGATAAATTGGGTTTTGGTGGGAACCCTACATATGAGTTTTCTCTTCTAATTGTCAACTGTTATACTTAATGAATATTGCTTTATTTTTGTCTTGCTCGTTGATATGCATGTGATAATTTTATACTTGAGCTAACCTTTTTTCCTTGATAGCGCTTTATTACCTGCTGCCAAGGCTACTCTCACTTTCACTTTGTTTATTTATTTATTATCATGACTTGCTTTTAACCTATGGTCATTGTGGGTATCCATTGATTTCCTAGTTGATTGTCATGTTTGCCTCACCTTATTTACTAGAGACTCGTTTTTAGGGACTTAGCAGGGTGTTTTTGGTCTTTTTACCGTACTTTCCCAATAAGTAACCTAATCCCCATACTCGACTCTATTTTTCACAAACCTGTTTTTCCAAATAAGGAGTCACATTTAGGATTTTTCTTTCTTATTTTTTTTCCTTTAAAAATAAAATAAAAATAAAAATAAGTGGTGACTCTAAGGTGGTGTTTGTTTTTTGGTTGAATAGAAAAAGCCAAAATATTTTACTTTTTCTATTTAACTAAAAGTACCTTATTGATATTAACCAACACCTCTTTCACATTTGTAGCCATCTCACAATAGACACTTTTATGACTCTAGAGTTCTCATCATACATCTAGATTTTGGATTGTCACCCCAGGACCATGTGTTTTCATGTTGTATGGTTGTCTTTTAGGGTTCTATCTTGTGTCCTTCATCCATTTTGTTTGCATTGTAGGGAGTCAGCTTAGGAGTTGGTAGAGTTTGGAGTCACATTCTTGGAGGAGAGTTAAAGGTCGATTTTCAGAGCAGATTTACATCAAAGTTCAAATAGTTTAGTTGAGATGTTCGACGAGCTAGCTTCCACACTTGCTTCTATTCAGGAGTTCATGGCAGAATTCAATAGACACTTGGATCGGATAGAGAGCTCTCACCAAGATCATCATCCAGTCGGCATTAGCACTGACGAGACAATTCCCCATGCATCTCAGATAGCTTCCACCTGGGACTCTACATGGCATTCCATTCCATCTATCAAATCATTGTGAGATTGCTCCACCACCTGCTGTTGTAGTGTCGTCTCCTAGTGTTACTTCTACTAATGATACTAGATTAGCCGACCAGGAGGCTACGATTAAGAGGCTTGAGTCCAAGATGAGACAAATCAGATTATAGGATGGAGGTTTGACTTGGGATGATAGGGATGGCGTATCGGCGGTTAGCTTGCCCGCTGATGCGACTCATGGTAGCTTAGATTTAAAGGCGTATCAACAAAATTTATACCTTAGATACTATTACTAAAGTAGCCAAGCTACTATAGCATAGTGGTTCTAGGATCGTTCACTGGGAAGGGTTTTCGCAAACACTAGTGATATTTAAATTAGGAAAATAGGTGATTTTCTTATGGATGTTAGCTTTAAAAGAAGATGTAAATGTTTTAGAAAGATTTAAACTAATCTAAGCTAACATTAAAGACTAAAATGAAAGGGTGTAAAAACAAGTTTCTCAAAGATAGGATAGCTATGCTCTGGCTCTTATGCAAATTGGAAATCTCAGGATAGGCTCCTCGCGTTGGGGTTGCAACTATGGTGATGCTTGCTTCCCGAACCGGTATGGATTTATCAAATCAAGTTTTAATCCTTTAAAATGGCAAAACAGATGGTAGTGAATTTCATCAATGGTTATTCGCCTTAGACTTCCTTTGAATGGCTCGTAAGAGATAACTAATGGTCTAAAGCCAAAAGCTTACCAAATATTGGCAACTCAAAGTTATTCCAGGTGATAAACTCACCTTTCAATGGCCATTGAAATTGGTTCTAACGGATTAATGAAAAACTTGGAATTGAAAACCTCACCTTCCAATAGCTCGTAGGAGATAACTAATGGATAGAAATCCAAAAGCTTATCAAGTATTGGCCGTTGGAAGTTGTCTAAAGGAAATAAAAACCAAAATTTGCATTAATGAACCTTTAATGAAAAATGACTACCTTACCTTTCGGGTGCGAGAAATTTCCATGGGATTGCATCCAAGCCATCACATAACATCCATACTTTGAGAAACTAAAAGTTTTAGCCAATCATCCTCTGAGGAAAAGCCCTCAGAGACTGTTTGGCTTCCAAAAAAATAAAATAGTAAAGAGAAAAGAGAGACGAGAAAGCTCTGTATATTTTCTAAGTGTAAAACGTAACCTATATTCTATATGATCCAAGAGGTGATTTCCACCCCTTATATAGTCTTTACAAAAGCAAAAGCTTGTGATTGGTTAGTTACAAGGATAATAAAGGAAATTACATCACAAAATACAAAGGAAAATATCTAAAGTGGAGTCGGCAAAAGCAGAGGAAAATTCGCAACACGCATGGGTTATGCGAATTTTGAAGGTGTTATGCGAATTTCGCATAACACCTTGTGTTATGCGAAATTTTCGCATAACCTGGAGCAGTTGGCTTCCGAAGGCCATATCTTCCTCATTTCAACTCCAAATCATGCACGGTTTGAAGCGTTGGATTCTTGACTTCCAGAGCTTTGAAATGGTATATAGTATATAAAAAATGAACTTCGGAAAGTGCTCCAAAAGTGCGAAAGAAGACTACAGCTGCTGTCCTCTGTTTTCCTCTTCTCCATTGTTCTTTCCTTGCATACTTTGAACGACTTTGGCAAAGGGCTATGAAGCTCCAAAGCTTGGTTCTTCATGAATTTGAGCTTCCAAAAGCTTTGCCATAACTTGTCCAAGTAGCTCCTCCATTATTTGGCATGCTTGAATTGATTCATAAGCTGATAAAAACATGTAAACTTGCCACAAAATGGTTAAAACCAATTACTAAGGACCTTAATGAATTAATTGGGTTAAATGAATATGATTACTACTCAAAGGTGCTTAAAACCATTATAATTAGGTCTACAAAATAGCACTTTTTGGTAGTAATCACCCGCCAAGTTTCGTATGCCAGACATTGAGCGTTATAGTGGGATTGGTTATCCTAAGATCCACTTGAGACTATACAACACAGTCATGAGAGTACACAAGATAGATGATGCACAATTGGTGGCCCCTTTCCCCATGTCACTTAGTGGGACAGCTTAGAGATGGTTTTTCTTAGTTGAGCCTTCAAGACTTCGCACTTGGGAGGACGTGGCTCATGAGTTTCTAACTCAGCTTGCTTTTTATGTCGACATTGATGTATCTAGACGAGAGTTGGAGGCCACCAAACAGAGGCTAGACGAGTCTATTTCTTACTTTGTCAGTCGTTGAAGGGCAAATATGGCTGGTAGATAAACCGGCCTAAGGAGTAAGATCAGATTGATATGGTTCTTCAGAACCTACAGCTAAGGTTTTCTAGACTCCTTGTGGGCATTCCATTTCAAGATCTTAAGAGTCTAGTTCATGTAACTTTCAGTGTTGAGAAGGTCATTGCTCGAGGATTATGGACAGATACTACTCCTTTCCTTGACAATAAGGGGAAGAAGTCGGTTGGATCATCTAATAGGTCTGGAGAGGTTGATACTATTAGCTATCAGCATCAGAGGCCCGCATATCACTCATCTTACAAACCTCCTACAGTCAAAGCTCATTTATCTCATCCACAGCATCAGTATCAGGCGATTTATGTTTAACAGCCTTACATTGCTCAGACTAGCATGTAGCCACGACCACCACATCTGAGAGCCACTATTCCCCCAACGCCTAGACCATATACATAGAGTCCTGCGAGACAGTTCACTCCATTGGGCATGACTTTGACTAGAGCTTTTGAGAAGCTCAGAGACATTGGTGTGATTGTTCCTTTGGCACCACACCCTTTGCCGCATCCTATTCCTCATCATTTCTGCTTACATGAGCATTGCTTATATCATCATATTCAGGGGCATGATACCAAGCATTGTGCGGCACTCCATCATGCGATACAGGACTTGATTGATTCAGGGTTGGTCAACTTGTCCAGGTCAAGTGTGACCACCAATCCCCTGCCTATGCATTCTTCACATGCAGTTCCCCCTCCTCCTAGTCTTCAGTAGATTGATTTGGATGTTGATGATATTGATGGTCATATGGTATTTTGGGATATTTCGGGTTGAGGACTTGGTTCAGTTGACATGGGTACATCACTTTGCAGCAGCTTAGCTCAGTGCATTTTTCATTTTGATTATGGTCATCATCAGATTCGTTTTCATTTTGTCGAGTCTAATTTTTAGTTCATTAGGGTTATTTTTGTTTTGTTGAGTCTAGTTTGGTTCAAAGTTTTTGTTTATAGTTCATGTTGAGAGTCTAGTCATTTGTAGTTCTTTATCGCTTCACACATGATGTACTCAATGGTTCATTTAATGATATGATCTTTTTATTTTGAGTATGTGTTATTCTCTTTCTATTGAGCATGCTTTACATATCTTGCCTTGATATGTTTTATGTTTTCGATATGAGTCATCTTTTCACTTATACATCATGATAACTTTAGCCTGACTTATCATAGAGAATATTGAGCTTATTAGTCTAGGACCAGAGATATGACTTAAGAAGTTTGAGACTATGACCCATTTCACCTTTTGATTAGAGCAGTACCATATCTATATCCATATCCTGACTTTTAAAGACTTGGTGACCTACCCATTTTGAGCTTGACATATCACCACCCTTTGGTACCATTATACGACCTTACCATCCTTATTTGCCTTTGTATACTACAATACCATTGCTTATTTTTTCCATCATTTGCTTAATCTGACCAAGTAGAGTCCGAGATTATTAGACTTGAGGTGAGCTTTGCATGATGATAGATGGATCAAGATGAGAGAATGGTATGACTGCTTGATGATGTTGCTAAGGCAGAGGGATTGTCATAGAGCATCCCGATCTGTGCCATTGCACATGATTTAGGGGTTTTGGTATGATTAGAGAGACCGATTTTATGAGATGATGGTGAGTGACATGTCATGATAGAGTGAGTTGATTTTCAGATGACATTGATTATTATCATAGAGCATTTAGAGTAAGAGCTTTCACACGATTTCAGAGGAGTTGACATGTCTATGTTTGATATATGCTAGTTTTTAGTATTGACCATGTGAGATTTTGAGAGTATGATGTTCGAGGTAGTGGTCAAAGGATGGGTGGCCATCATTTCATGAGCCCATTTACCCCATCACCCTTACATATAGAGTTATCCATTGCTAGCCCTTTGAGCCTCACACGAGCACCATAGCCTTTTCTTTCATCACCTCCTATTACACCGGGTTGGGGACCTTATAGTGTTTGCATGCTTTGATTAGATACGTCATGAGTTCTAGACCTGACATATATATTCAGGCCTCATCCCTCACTCTTCATTGTGATATTTTCCACTTTGACATCATCTCATCACTTTTTCCGAAATCACATATCACTATTTTTTATATTCGTTTTCTGTCTTTTCTCTCATCAATTCTTACTCGACATTATCCTTGTTTCACCTTGAGTGGTGGTTTTTTACACATCATTACATGAAGGATTGTCACATTCTTTTCCCCCATTCACCTCATGGGCAGTGGTTCAGAGATCTTAGTTTGAGAGGTTATCTTGTTAGTGGGGATTCATGTTACATTCGTATGTGGAGAGGGTTCGATTATTTGGGTATGTATTTTCATGGGAGGTCATCCATTATTGATCAGAGTATGCGCAAAAAATAAAAATAAAAACAAAACAAAAAAACAAAAAAACAAAACAAAAACCTAAGAGATAAAAGATAGTGCATTCTTCATTTTATGATTCTCCATTGAGCACGTGTATGGATGTTTTGGTTTGTTTCATTGGGTTTATGTCTTAGAGAGAGTTCGTATGGGAGCTTATTTATGAGATTCTATCTTAGCATATATTTTGGGTGAGAGTATGAATCGCCCATTCGATTTTTGTGAGAGAGGCGAGCGACCTTTCTTTAGGATTTTTGGATCCTTGCCCTATTCGTCATTACATTCATTTTTATGTGACTTATCTCCATGCTTTGATGCAAGTTGATCATCACTCACTTTTCTATCTCGTTGCTCTCTTTTATCTTTGTTATATTACTCCATTTCACTTTACCTCATCTGATTTCTTTCTTTTCTCATCCTACTTGATGTTTGACTTGGGTTCAACATCCACACTTTACTTTTGCTTATTTGATATGTCATTCATTTATTATCATTTTTCATGTGGGGATCCTTAGTTCCGCGACTCATGATGTTTGCTACGCATTGCATCTCATGCATGAAGGGTATGGGGATTATATCATTAGGGCAATTAAGCCTAGTTTCCTTTCTTTTCTTTCACCCTAAGACCTTAGCCTACATTACGTCCCGTGTCTCAAGACCACCTTGAGGCCATGACTTCACACATTGTGCTTGACGGCTCACACATGGGCAATGCTTGAGATTGGTTGGAGATTATTTCTTAGAGCATGATGGATGAGGAGCTATGATATGATTTACACTGGGGCATACCCCTCTTATCAGTGATGGATTTTCGGAAGTGATGTGATCTACACTAGGGCATACCCTGCTCATCGATAACAAATTTTTTAGGGTGATGCCTTACATTGGGGAATAGTTAGTTTGCTTCTTCACTTAGATTGTGATGGATTGGGAGTTGTGGGATGACCCTACACTGGGGTTTTTCCAGATAGCACTTTTATTGGACATAAGTCACTCTACTTGATATTCTACATTAGGACACACTACTCTCATTAATGGTTGATTTTTGAGATGACGGTTTATTTTGAGACACGATTGCTTCAGAGATTGTGTATGGTGGACACATCCACTCTATTTGTTTTGTGGAGCATGGGGTATTAGGGTTTGTTGAGATTATATTGGTATTTTTTATTTTTAGCATTGAGGAATGAGATTGACCTTATTATGATGACACATGTTGAGACATAGCCCTCTCATTGGCGATGAACTTTGATTTATCTTGGACATAAACACTTTAGATGGTTTATACTGGGGCATAGCCACTTCATTCACATTCATAGAGCATGAGGATTCTGATTCATATGAATTATGTTGAGATGTTTCCATTTTTGGCACCATAAGTAGGGATTGATTGATTTGTTGACGTACACTAGGCATGATCTTCCATAGCAATTATTTACTCAGATACATTACTTTATATTGGGGCATAGCGGGGATGGAGAGTATTTTTCATTGGAGCATAACCACCCTATTAGATCCTTTACACTGAGGCACATCCATCTTTTGGAGGGAGATTAGATTGATTCTTTACATTGGAGCATTTGATGAGTGATATAGAGATCATTGGATTGTTTCACGTTGTCCTCATTGCATACTAGGACATAGCCATCTAGTCGAATGTTTTGACATCGAGACTTGACTTTCTATTTATGATTGCTGCTTTCGATTGATTGTGGAGCTATTGACACCTTGGGTTTAATCTTCTCGGCATACTTGGATGATCTCGGATACCTACATATCTTCCATTTCATACTCAGACATTTCACTTTTGATACTTTCATGTCTTCTATCTTACCAAAGCTTGATCATTACCTTCTTTTATCCCACACATCTCACCATGACACATGACCTCACACCTCTCTCTTAATTCAGAGAAGGTGTAGATTAGTCCTCGATTTCTTTGATTGCACTTTCATATATCTTTTAGACTTTAGGTTCAACATCTTCCATGATGGCAGGGCCTAACAAATTGTTGATTTATTAGTGATGATGCTTTCATTTTGACAGTTGGCATGTTGAGTGTTGATTTTCTTGCTCTTTTCATTTTGAGCACTAGTCATCATTGTTTTTATTCATCGGTTAGTTTTGTTTTGTCAGCATGGTATCATGATACATGGTCCTGTTTGGCATTACCTATTTGAGATTGGATGTCTTCATTACATGATGGATGAGAATATTTCAGAGCATAGTAGTTTTGAGACATTTTGTATCTTAGTTTGTTCACCGTTACATGTTGGGGCATACCCCATTCTCCGAGAGCACCATACCTTACAGTAGACTTTCATTCACCTTTTGATCTAATTGTTGACCCATGTGAGTTGCCTACTAGGGCATACCCTCATTCCTTAGGATCATCAGACCTTTCATAGGCTTCGTTATCTTTTGACCTAGTTTTCGATCTTTATGAGTTGTCATACTGGGGCATATCCCCTCCTGCCGAGTTTGTTTGCATTGTTATCTTAGCAAAGCCACTTGATCAGATCATCATCATGTTAGTTCAGTACGAGTTTTTCGGGACCGCACCTATATCGATCTTTCATTCACCTTATGTTCAGTTCAGTTTTCGAGATCGCACCTATATCGATCGGTCATCGTCTTGTCAATTTGAGTTTGGTTTTTGGGACCGCACCTATATCAATCAGTCATCTTCCTATCATTTTGTGTTCGGTTCGAGTTGGGATCGTACCTATATTGATCAGTCATTAATCTTGTCGGTTCAGTTAGAGTTTGGGGTTGCACCTATATCAATCAGTCATTCACCTTGTGTTCAGTTTAGTTTTCGAGGTCGCACCTATATCAATCGGCCATCTTCCTATCAGTTTGTGTTCAATTCAAGTTGGGATTGCACCTATATTGATCGGTCATTGTCTTGTCAGTTTGAGTTTGGGTTTTTGTAGCCGCACCTATATCAATATGTCATCTTCCTATTAGTTTTATTCAGTTCGAGTTGGGACCGTATCTATATCGATCGATCATTCATCTTATCAGTTCAGTTTTTGAGGTCGCACCTATATCGATCAACCATCTTCCTGTCAATTTGTGTTCAATTTGAGTTGGGACTGTACTTATATCGATCGGTCATTCATCTTGTCAGTTCAATTTTCGGGGTTGCACCTATATCGATCAACCATCTTCCTGTTAGTTTGTGTTCACTTCAAGTTGGGCTCGCACCTATATCAACCGATCATTTAGCTTGTAAGTTTAGTTTGAGTTTTAAGGACCGCACTTATATCAATTGATCATTGTCCATGTTAGTTTGAGGTTTTTCGGGACCGCACCTGTATCGATCGGTCATTCATCTTATCAATTCAATTTTTAGGACCACATCTATATCAATTGGCCATTCATGTTGTCAATTCAGTTTTCGGGACCGCACTTATATTGATCGGTCATTTCCATATCAGTTCAGTTTTTGGGACCGTACCTATATCAATTGGTCATTTTCCTATCAGTTTGTGTTCAATTTGAGTTGGGATCGCACCTATATCGATTGGTTATTCATCTTATCAACTTAGTTTGAGTTTTTCGAGGCCGCACCTATATCGATCAGTCATTTATCTTGTCAGTATGAGGTTTAGTTTTCGGGACTGTACCTATATCGATCAATCATTGTCATGTCAGTTTGAGTTAAGTTTGAGTTCCTAGGGCCACACTCATATCGATCGGTCATCTTTCTATCATCTTATGTTAGATTTTAGTTTTTGGGACTGCACCTATATCGATCAATCATTCATTTTGTTAGTTCAGTTTGAGTTTTAGAACCGTACCTATATCTATCGGTCATCTTCCTATCAGCTCAGTTTAGCTTAAGTTTCGGAACCACACTTATATTGATCGTTCATTTCCATATCAGTTCAGTTTTTAGGACCACACCTATATTGATTGATCATTGTCTTGTCAATTAAGTTGACTTTTGTTTAGCTTCAAGTCGCGTCTGCCTAATTAAGTCTTGTTCAATCTTGAGTCACATCTCTTTCTTTGGGTTCATTCTTTTTTAAGATTGATCATTCCTTATCTTGCTCCGAGTATTCTTACTTGAACCTTAGGCAAAATTATTTAAACTTGATCTACTAAGGTACCTAAAGACCTGGTCTAAGTATTAGAAAAAAAAGAATTTAAAAAAGATAGGTTTTTAGTTGAAAAATGACCAATTGATCAAGGGTAGGCCTAATCGAAGCAATCAAACCAGTTACCATTTCTCGGTCAAGGATCAATCAAGGGGTGTACCAACTTTCTCTCTTTTCCAAAAAAGTTGTTTTCTCAATTAAATGGAACCCTTTCATGATCGAGGGATACCTCTTCTCAATCAAGGTCCGATCAAGCCCTAATGGTCATCTGTCATGCATTTAATGTGTAACGACTAGTCAATCGATCAAGTCGAAGCTTAATCGAGAAATGCCAATTAGAGTCCTTTTTTGTGCCCGGTGGTAGAAATCTATAAATTGAGAACTCTACATTCAATTATTGCATAGAGAATACTTGTATTTAACTCTTCAACCACCTATTTCTCACCATCAAATCTCTCTTTCTTCTTTTGGTGCATTAAACCATCACTTGCAAATCATTTCTAGTACACCCATTAATCCATCCTAAATTTCCTTGTATTTGTACTTTCATTGTGCTAGGTTTGAGTTATCATTAAACTCTCATTCGGTGAAGTGCTTTAAGTTGAGCTAATACTTGAAGAAGTTGTAGTGCACATTGGAGTCAGAAGTCCAATTATAAGGACTTTGAGGCTCGATTGAAGCTTTGATTTAGTGAAACCCTCACTCGATTGGAGCTTGAGGAGAGTGAATGTAGGCAATGAGTGTCAAACCACTATAAATCTCGTGTTTGATTTCTCTGTCCTCCTTCCCCCAGGTGATTTTCTTAATTAATTAGCTTTTAAATTCACAAGTTTTATAGTTTTTGTATCTTTAGTACAAAATCTTTAGGGAAACCTACTTAAATAAACTCCTTATCATTTTGAAAACCACTTAAACTATAAGTAACACAAATCACATATGGTTTTTATTTAGAACAATTCTTCATCCGATTTCTAAAAGAATAAAATTGATTTAATTACTTCAATGATTTTAAGCATTCAATAAAAATATAATACAATACAAATTATACAAAGATATTCTAGCAAAATTAACTTTGAACATTATCTCTTTGAAGGTTTCTACTTCTTGATTGCATGTTTTGAAAATTTGTTGCCTGATCAGATTTAGAATAAAATCATTAACTTTAAACCTCATTTTATACTCGTCAAAACCGAGATTAACCAAACTTTAATCTAGTAAGATATCTAAATAAATTTTTCAAAATTTGTGAACACTTCTTTGTTTCATTTAATCAACAAAACTACGCAAATCATGAGCTTGCAATTACAATTTACATGTTGTGAAGTTTTTGGTAAATTAGATTATTAAATTACTATAAACTATTAGCAATTTAAATAATTTTTGTACAAAAATTAATTTTTAATTAATTAAATTATCATATTACTTAGAACTAATTCTCATAATTTTCATTTTAATTTTAACTCAATTCAAATAAGCATACTTATGAAAATGTTTTTTTTTTAGATTTTAGAATGACAAGTATAAATATAAAAAATAAATACCAAGAGACAAGATTGTACATAGGATGAAATAGGAATATATATATAAAACCTAACAAAATCATTTAAAAGATACAATATGTAATTTAAAATAAAAGATCCTACGCATAATACCTTTCCTTGCTTCCCAAAACCAGAATTACATTTTATTTATTTATTTATCAAGCAATTTTGAAAAACTATTGTAAAAGTAATAGTTTGTTTGGTCATATGATTTAAAAATAGTTTTTTATATTTAAAAATAAAAAACCTTTTTTATAAATCATTGTTCTCTAATTTTTAAAGAACAAATAGGAGTTGTTTTCATCCGTTTTGAAAAATAAAAGGAAAATATGGTCACGTTAAACCATATATTTTTAAAACTTATTTTTAAAAAATATTTTTTATTCTTTAACTTAAAAATAGTTTTAGAAAATATGACGAAACCGCCATAATTTTGAGAAACCTAAAATCAATCCTCAACAGGGCCAAAATAATTGTAAACGTCCAAGGCTAGGCTTAAAAGGGATGCTGAGATATGCTGGAAGGCTTTGTTTTAGTGGAAGCTTAAACAAGAGAAAAACGAAAAACAAAAACACGAGCTGCTGAAAACATACAGGCTTTGTTGGTCCATCCAAAAATGCATGTCTTTGAACCGTAAGAAACTAAAGGAACACCGCAAAGCAAAGAAGAGGGAAACAAAAACAATCATCCTCAACAGATTAACAAGGATCGTTTACACAATACCATCTCAAAATGCGCTCTGGCTAGCTCTAATACATGCCTTTTTTTTCTTTTTTAAATTCAATTTACAACAATTTCAATTGCAGTGTGCTACAATATTCAACCCTAAAAGAATGGGAAAATTGAAGTGGATCTATTACAAAATTTCTAAATGCTGGTTCCTTTTCCTTTCTTTCTCCTATGTGGGGGTTGAAGTGCTCAATCACTCAACAATACATTGATGAGCCTGAAATGTTCCATCTGAGAGCAGCTCAGCAATACGTTTTTCAAGTCTTTTTGCCCCTGGGCCAGGCCTCAAAACATCTGCATCTCCCCAAACTGAACATGTGTCATTCCCAGCCTCACCTAAACACCATCCCCCAGGCAAAATTTTTCCAGGACTACGTCCAAGAATCTCTTGGTCAATGCGGTCAAGGGCAACATCATTCAATCGGAACTGTGTGGCAAAGGCTGCTCCACTCTGAATCATGTCATCAAAGTCTTTGGAACCAAGTCTGCGGGGCTCCTCTTTGGCAGGCTTGTCAAAGGATGCATACTGTAAATTATGGTTTACAATAGTCTTGTTGAATTGCCGGGAATTACAAAGAATGGTTGGGAAATAATTGGGTAGGGATGAAGGCGTGTTAGCTAAGTACATCAGTAGAGTCCTTGGCAGGTTGTCAGTGCCCACAATGCAGAACTCAATAAAAGCACGATTCAAAATAGCTGAAGATGAACCTGTACCATAAAAAGATATAGATGTAAGTTTGTCACTCCTCCCATTTGAATGTTTGATGAGAAAACTCGGGGGGAAAAATTCATTAAGTTGATAATATATCTGGCAGTAACATTTCTCACAATCGAATATAGTGTTTTATCAGCTACATGGAGAAGGATCCAAAAGATATCTGGCAGTAAATACTTTCCATAGTTGGAACAAATATGTTACTTTCACTCATAGAAGTCACCATGCTTACTAAATATCATGAATAGGCATAGTCAATCCCTTCTATTTGGCTTTTGGAAACCACAAGGGAAAGGAAAGTTACTTGACAAAGGCATCTATTTTTTATTTTTTGAGCATTTTCCTTTAATAGTTTTTCCAATAACTGATGGATGATTAAGCTTTGGACTACACCAAAATTGGGGGAATAAGAAAGGTTGATCTAGCCATTACTTTTTTTCGAGCTAACACATGAAGTTGCACCCTACCTAAAGCCGTGTCTCTTAACATGTATCTACTAAACCTTGCAAAAAGAAAGTAAAAAATTTCTTACAGACATCACACAGTAGTGAGCTAAAGACAAGTTTAAATCCCTGTGACTTCAATAATAAAGAGAAGAGGGAAATAAGTGGCAAAACCAGATTACATACAAAATATGCATTATTTCTTTTCCTAAATGTATAGTCTCTTGTTTTTTCATAGAAGCCCCAGAAACTCGGGTTACGAAAAAATCAAGACTGCTCCTTTCCTTAAAAATAAGGCAAGCAACTCAAAAGAAAAGTTCTATCTGCTTCCTTTCAAAGACAAGTTAGCGGTGAAAGCACTATTTAAATACACATAACTGTGACTCAGGTTATTTGCAGATTCCAACTGTAGGCTTCTTGGTTCAGATGATTGTCATATGAATAACCTCTGGTTCAACCTGATGCTTCTAGATCACCACTCATGCAATTCAGATTATAATATTCCTTTTTCCCTCTCAAACAGTCTGAATCATTTCAACCTCATCAAGCAACAGAACATATATTCTCTCTGTTACAAGGAACTGCATACAAATTGTCCGGTGCTGTGTCTTAGGAGTCACACTTGCTTAACCCCCAAACCTTAACACATGAGGATACACCTAAACAAACCAATACTTATTTTCACATTCTATAACCTAGGCCAAATGGAATTTCCTTTATAAAATAGAACATCCTACAATGAACTAGGAATTTGTTCTTTTTCTTTGTTGAACACATGAGCTGGGTACAAATTGGGATAATATTGGGATACATATCATGGAACAAGATCCATGTCATGGCATGTCCATGCCCATGTCCACCATAAGTACTTTGCATGCTTTGAAGTGTCCACGGAACTTACCATGTGCTTCTTCTCTTATTTATAACAGTAGATTTCAAAAGTGTAAAATAAGAAATTTTAGTTGTCAAAAACCTGGAACTTGGTTTCTCATTTAAAACTTTTAAATTCTAAGCCCCAACATTGACTAAGATGCTAAAATTAAGAATTGTCCCTCTTATCAATGTTAAACAGAGCCTTGCTTCTTTCTTCTAAATTCTAGTAGCAGAAATTTGGCTCTTGAAGAGATTGTTGGATCCCAACCAACCATTGCCAATCTTGAGTGACCTTTCCCCATCCAGTGCTTGACTGGCAACAGCTTGAGCCAGCAGAGAAACAAGCTTATCCCCATCCCTTTTAAGATTATCAGTACCAATCAAAGAGTGGTATGGTGCAACGGCAATTTTGAATGAAGAGCATAACATCGAGTGGGATGGTTGTTCAGACTAGTAGAAAGAACATTGTCATTCATGGTAAGATGAGAGAGGACCAATTGTGCTAAAGTCACTTTAAGTATCAAGTTTTACCAAAGACTATAAATAATTTTGGACCACCAGATTTTACATATTCTTCTTTTATATTTTTCTCCTTATAACATTCATTACCATTCAAAGACCTGACAAAAATAGCAATTTTCAAATCAAAATTATTTAATTTGGATCATCTTCCACAAAGTTGACCAATTACATGAAACTCATCAAGGCATCAAATGGTGGATCCCACATTGAATTTTTCTACTGAAATGGTGAGATCTCATTTGGGTGGTGTGACTCCCATTTGATTTCTCCATATCTTTTCCTTTCCATTCTATGCACAGGTTGTTATACTTGTCACTGCTAACTCCAAACACCCAATGCCTCTAAACTGGAACCATCAGTTCTTAGGTCCTCCTGAAACTCCCACAGAAGAAAATGTTTCATCTAAATCGAACTCATGCTCACTTTTGACATTGTTCACCATGGCTCCCCCATTTTTAGCCAACACCTCGGTCACCACCAACTTACCAACTCTTTTAACAGCTAATACCTAATTCACCATCACCATCAACTTTTCCCTGTCAATCAAACCACCTAAACATACCATCAATTATCATTACTCCACTCCCACTTAGATTTTACTATCACATCACCACCAATACATACATGATGAATTACCATCACCTTCTTCACACAACCAGCCAATACTAACTCTGAATACCCAAATAGTGAATGGATCTAAACTGGAACCACCAGTCCTCAAATGCTCCTTAAGCTGCAAGTGACAAAGGCATTCCACCAAATATTGGACTCATGGACTCTTGGACTCTTTCGACTTTGTGTTCCACCTAAGCTGTAACCCATTCCCAAGCCAGCACCACCAACTACCAGTTACTCTCTAACAAGTAACAACTCACTTTAACTCAGCCCCAGCATCACCAACAAATTTTCCCTATAAAATGAACCAACTAATCAATGTCATTACTCCATTTCCATTTGGATTCTGCTATCCCATCACATCAATACCTACCTGAATGGTAACCTACCATCACCTCCTTCACCCACTCTCAACCTCATCAGGGTGATTATTAGTCAACCCTACACTACAGCCATTTGACCTTTTCATCATTGTGACCACCTTACCTTACCATCACCCCAGCCCCAGCATCACTAATTCTTTAGAAAACCATCAACAACCACATCCTAAGCATGCACCATAATCAATGGATACCTCACTTTTGTTATCACGTCATCTCCTTAGGACCCTTGTAGTGTTCCAAAGGCAGATTCCCTCTTTTGTTCCCTGCAAGGCTTTTGTCTGAAACTTCCACACCTCACTAAACAAGCTGCTTCAATTTAGAATTTTATCTTTGGCTACTGCCAGTCACTGGGATGCAAAGCCAAAAATGGATACTCAAGACTAATTGTTTTAGGACAATGAGTGCACTCAAGAGTCCCCTGCTCCAAATATTATAAAATTTTAGAATAATTAATTAGTTAACCAAACCAGTGAATAGTATGATCTATTTATGGATGGCTCTTATCAGAAACAAGCAAAAGGACTGCTAAAATCTGACCTAATTATATAACTCTACAACCCATAAGCCACTGCAAGAAGTTCCACATTTCATTCTGAAAAATCCCTTTTTGAAGGCCCATCTCACACCATTACAACATCTCAGTGCCAATGTCATATCTTGGGGTCAATAAGTAAAAGTAGATTATAAAATTTCCAGTCCCTAAACTATACTTCCAAAATTATGATAAATAGTAAACTAGGAAATTTATGCCAAATACCAAGATATAATTTTCATATGCACCCAAAATTCTTTGCCTAGTAGTTGTCATTCATTCGTCTCATAATTGCTTCCATGACTTTAGACTGTAATGTATGCCTTTAGAACTCAAAGCAGCTCATGGGCAATTGATATTCACATAAGAAATTATGGTCATAAAGCCCATGACATAGAAGAACGCTAGAACTCACCTGTGAACAACTGAAAAGAATTAGGCAGTCCCCGCTTCTGAGTGGCATAAAATATCTCAGTTTTCTGTGTAAGATAGAGCCCTGGATCAACGATAATCGGCTTCAATTTCCGAGATCTACAACACCAAGCACATACATCCATCAAATTACAGTAACCAAAGAAAAAGCAAAGATACTCTCAATCCAAAAGACCAATTTGCATACTCTCTCCAGCCAATGTAACTGGTGTGATTCACAAAATTGAGGTCTCTAGGTACAAATGATAAAATGTGGAGAAGATCTGCAAATCCAACAAAACCCAGATCAGAAAACCAACACAAAATCCATTCATCAAAACTACAAACAGGATCAGACCATGTACCATCCTGGGTAACAAGCGGGTAATCAGAAGCGGAGAGATTAATAAACCAATCCCAAGACGACGACAACCGTAGAAGAATGGAGGCCCCATGAAGAGTCGAAGAAATCGAAGAAGACCCTTTCCCGTAGGCGAAATCCGCCTTGCCCATCACATTAACATTCCGGGCAGCTCGGAAAACAGGGACCGATTGTACAGCGAGGGCGAGGCGGTCACGATCAGACTGAGGAGCGGTGAGGTCGAGGTGGAGGAGGTAGTGATTTCGGGGGTGGTAGGCGGCGAAGAGGAGGCGGAGGATCTTGTGGGAGTCGCCGGCGGAGCCGGAGATGAAGTAGGCAAGTGAGGGAGGAGTGGGAGTGGAATCAGATGGGTTGGGGTTGAGGAAGATGGGATGGCGGTGGTGGGAGGTGGGAAAAAGATATGGGTCGGTGGCGGGGGCGGAGGGCGCAGGAGGAGAGGTAGCGGAGAGAGAAAGAATGAATAAAAGAGAGACAAAGGAGGTGGCAATGATGAGGTAGAAGCTCCTATTGTCCTTGGTGAGGGCGGCAGCGGTAGTGCCGGAGATGGGGAAGGGGGGTTGGTGGGAGTTTTGCATTGTGGGAGTGATGCCGTCGGTTGATACGCTAACCACTCTCTCCCATTCTTCTTGCGGAGTATTTGTATTTTTCCAACCCTCTCTCTCTCTCTCTCTCTCTCTCTCTCTCTCTCTGACAGTGAGATGTCACGGGAATTCAAATATGGGTTTGGGTTTGGGTTTTCTCTTTCCAGATTCAAGTTTAATGGAAACAGTTCTGTTGGGGGTTACCTCTCCTCTGTATTCACTATTCAGTGTGATCGAGGCTGATGGCCGACCCTCTTTTAACCCCCCTTTTTTGTGTGATTGAGGTTGATAGCGAAGCCTCTTTAACCCCCCTTTTTTCAGATGAGCCATGAGAGACAGGTGTATAGGTGGTGGGTTCATGTCCATCTACTGTGGGTCTCACCCATGACTGCAATTTTTGTTCCTTACTAATAATTCTTTCCTTTTACTCCAAGACACCTACTACTTTTTTCTTTTCTTTTACCTTTTAACTACAAAACTCAGAGAGGTGGTTTTAACTTATGCCCAAATGATTACTGGATTAAAATATATACTTTTTTTTAATTTTTACAACTTACTTCCAAACTTGTCTCCTGCCATACCAATTAAACAAGATCACCATTGTTAATTTGTTGGGATCATTTAGAATCCATTTGATTGTGATTATAGGAAGTATTTTTATCATTTTTAATATTTAAAAATTTATATAATTCAAGTATTAGAAATACTAAAAATGTTTTCTGGAATTAATATCAAACGTACTTTTAATGAACCTTTAGGTTATGTTTGATTCTCGGAAAATAGTAAGGAAAGAAAAAAATATATAAAAAAAATGATTTTTTTATATTTGATTGTCCTATGAAAAATATAAACGAAAATAAAATATAATTAAAACTAATTAAAAACTTATATATTTTTAAATTATTTAATCTTTATATTGATGAGTTAAAATAAATAAAATGAGTTTGAAATAACAAAAAAAAAAATTTATCGACTTTTAATTTATTTTTTCTTTTTCTTCTATTTTTTCTTTATATTTTCTTTCTCTTACATTTTTCCTCAAATCTTATGAGAACCAAACATAACTTTAATGAATTTTTGAGCTAAAACATCATAAGCATTAAGATGATGGTGGTAACAAGGCATCACATTATATGTTCATTAATTATTTATCTACTAACATTTAGGAGGATAACAATCATCGGATGTAGTAGTCTATTAAATGATAAAGCAAATGAATATTCCTAACAAATTTAGACATTTAATTTTTGTGAGTAATTCTGCAATGTATTTGGTCCCCGTTTGGCTCTCAAAACAGTAGCCATCGGGAGGGTCATTTTCCTGAAGCTCAAGCCACAAGGGAGTATATCTCCCAGGTAAATGAAAGCTATAAGAAATGTATGGTTTAGCCGAATAGGAGGATGGTCAAGGTTGTCTTCATCCTTTTTAGGGGAGATTCCAAGCCGGGTCTCTCTATTTAGTATTTACAGAATGGAAACAAAAACCAACGACCACACCAAGAAACAACAGGACTGTTTGTCTGATGGCAACATAAGATCCAAAAAGAAGAGACTCAGGCACAAATCCTTTCTCTTAAGTTTGAGTTTATTTATTTTTTATTTATTTTATTTATTTATTTATTTATTTGTTAGAGTTCGAAGGTCGAGTTTATCAAGGTCAATTTTGTCATGTTCTTAAACCCTTAAACACTAGGAAAAAATAAATAAATAAAGGTTTTGGTACGCATTGCCGGTCCAAATTAAAATAGCCCGGCTCAACTCCCGTCACTTTTCTCTGCGACATTTGGATGAAAGAGTCCGGACCCAAAAGTAGCCAAAGCGAGCCATAACCTTCAACGGTGGGGACCATCGGAAGAAAGGACGGACCATCCACATGCAAGGTCTACAAAGGGTGATGTAACAAAGTGATAACGTGGAAAAGGCCATTAATTAGGTTCAGGGGTCCAAATGGGCAGGTTGGTCCACCTAATCCAAACCCAACTTGACCTGTACACCGGTTTAAGTAATAATTTTTAATATCTGGATTAGGTTTATGATAAGTCTTTCAATTTGAAATTCAATTTACGTAAGTCTCTAGGATATTGAGTATTTTTTTATATGTTAGCAATTTTATTTTAATTTATTTTTTGACTTGGGAAACTTTTTATAGTAATTTACTTTTTTATATTGAAAATTCAAAGTTTTTGTTGGTACAACTAAAAAGTCATAAGTTTTGAAAAGTTTAACTTATAATAAGTTATATAATTAAAAGGGTATAAAAAGGACCAACATATTTTTTTGAAATTAAAAATGATTTATTAAATATTTAAAAACTATAGGAACCATTCGAGTAGTGTAACAGAGCCCAAACATTGGGATTAAGTGCTTAACCAACGCTCAAGTGTTTGTAGCGCTTTGGTAGTTACATGTTCTCGAGTGCTTGTGTAAAATCTGTCAAAATATAGCAAAATATTTTCAAATTTTTTCACCCAAATTTTGAAAACTTTGAGATACCGAATCTCCTAGGGCTTTTATGCCTATATAAAAATTGTTAAAACCCTTTTAAGGGAGAATACATTTCATGGGAGTTAGTCTACCTTGCCACACCAATTCCTAATCTTTTATTGAAGGATTCGAAATATTGAATGTTTGAACACCTACATCCCTTCAAGGGGACTAAAGGAGATTGTTGGAGAGTAAGTAAGTAATCAAGTAAATTTGTATAACTTAATTTCGAACATTGAATTTAGATTAGAAAACTTAAATCTTATAGATTTTTATCTTTACAGTTAGTATGAGGGTTGTCCATATAAAAATTCTTATGCCTCGTATATACTTGTTTGTTTGAGTATTTTGCTTATATTGATTATTTCTAATATCTTGTGGGCTTAAAATTAGTTTAATGAATTTTATTCCTTATATTATAATTTTTAAATACACTCATTCACCCCTTATGGTAAATACTTTATTGGACTTTAGGTTTTCACTCTAGGTATTATTCTATATAATAATATTCATTTTATTTATTTTTTTATATTTTTAAATAAAATATCAAATTATTATTGTGTCTTATAAGGACCATAATTTTTCACATGCATCCTTAGTTGATGAGAAGAAGACTCTTTTTATGTTAGAGAAAAATGTTTTATTATTGAAAATTGGTTTTTATTTGTTTTTTAGCTACCACTTACTATTTTTCTAAAAGGAAAATAAAATAAAAATGAAAACCTTAATTGACTTCAATAATGTAAAAATAGATCAATGGACTAGGTATGGTTCAAAGGTCAGCCCCACTAATCCCCAAGCAAATCCGATATCCACCATATGAAGTGAAGAAACTTTGACATTTTGTAGATCCCAAAATTTAATTCTAGGGTATTTTTCACTCGAAGTTTGAAGCCCAATTTTTATTTATAGATTTTTAAACCCATTAGATTAGAAACTTTATGTCCTTTCTCTTTGCATACACTTTTATATGTATTTTTATTATTTTATTTTACTTTATTTATGTTTAAGAAAAAAGATAGGAATGGAAAGAGAAGAAAATCAGCATTTTTTTAGGGTGAAATTAGAATTTTTATTTTTTTTCTGGAGAGAAAATCAGATTTTTTTTTAAAAAAAAATGGAAAATCATAATTTTTGAGAGAAAATCAGAATTTTAAAAAAATGGAAAATCAGATTTTTTTTTTTTGAGAGAGAATTACATTTTTTTTAAAAAAAATGGGAATTCATAATTTTTTTAAAAGGAAAATCAGAATTTTTTAAATAGAAAATTAGAATTTTTTTAGGTAAGAATCATGTTTTTTTTTTTGAGGTAAAATCCTCTATTTTGAAAGAGAGAGAGAGGATATTGGGTCTGATTTTAGGTAATATTCTCTAGAATCATAAAGTTCAAATAGTTTATTTATTTTATTTTATTTATCTATTTATCATTGTATAGAAAGGTCATTTTTTAAAAATTAATTTTTTGGGACTATATGAATTGAGTTGCTTTGTATATTTACATTAATAAAATTTTAAAAATTTATTTCTTTTAAATTAATTTTATGAGATTACATGAATTCAATTGTTTTTTCCTATTGATATTCATAAAGAAGGAAAACCATTTTTTTTTATTAATTTTGAATCAAATTTCTTATGTCAATATTAATCAAGAAATTATTTTGTGAATTAATTTTGTAAACTCATGAAGATTAAGATTAGATTTTGGATATATTACATTCTTTTTATAATGGAATTATTAAAGAAAATGATTTATTTTCATAAATTAATTTTGTAAATAATTTGAATCAAATTTATTACCATTGTCATGTGAAGATGTGTTTTATGAACTCTAAGATATGTACAAAATCATTTTATTTATTTATTGTGCATTAAGAATGTGTAGATAAAAATCTTATCATTCTTATTGTCGTTATATTTGATCTTATTATTACTTTATTTATTATTTATTTTATTATAGGATCCTTTATATGTTAAAATAAAATTCATGTTATGAATCAATTTGGTAATATTTTGTAATTTTTTTTCTAATTTTATTCATGTAAATAAAAATAAAAATTTAAAAATTGTTAATTAGATCTTGTTAATATAAATAAAATCATGCAATTAAAGAAACTTTATCTCTTTCTTCTTATTAAGATCATATCCATTAATTAGTTAATTCATGCAAAAGTTTCTTCCACTTGCTTATTAGAGACGGTAGGTATCTGGATCTAGAGGGGGTGCTATGGTTTATCATTACACATTTTCAATAAATAACCTGACCCCCGAATTCATTCTCGATTTGTATAATTGTCTTTTTCTGAATAAGAAGTCACTCTTAGGGTTTTTTTTTTTTTTTTTTTTTTACGTATTTTTATTTTCCTACTTAAAAAATAATAAAATAAGGGGCGACTCCAACTTTTAAAACAAAATTCATTTTTTCACACCAAAAATTAATATTGTGTGGACCTGCACTTTTCACGTGCGTTCCCACTCAATCAACAAGACTCACTTTTATTTAGTGAAAATTTTATTTTGGAAAAGTCGGAGTCGCTTCTTATTTTATTTTATTTTTATTTTAAAGGGAAAATAAAATAAGAAAGAAAACTTTAAGAAAGTGACTCCATAGTTTTTGGAAAAGCATGTCTTTGAAAAACCCGAGTCTAGGTCAAAGGGTCATGTTACTATTGGGAAGGTACCTTTAAAAGGTAGCACCCCTCTAAGCCCTATAAAAGTTTATACTGACTAAGTTGAGGGAATGTGGCTATTAATTGGTTAATTATAGATACCTAGGTAGACTAAGTGATTAAAAAAAAAAAAAAAACATGCCTAACAAGAAAACCAATCACAATCATAAAGAAGATTTAGGATGTGTACCTGGATGGCTTCTTAAGCGCTATCACAAGACATCAAAGTTAGTTCAAATAGTATATCATCCAACGTGCTCTTTATTAGAAATAATCAAACAATGAAACAATATATCAAGACACCCAAACACTATCAAACATAGGCGCAATTCACAGTGACAAGCATATTCATAGAATTTAGAAAGTAGGTGATAGGGGGTGTACCTAGATAACATAGATAACTTGTAGCATGCTTCAGCAAGACATGAAGGGTTAGATAATAAATAATAAAATACAGAAATCTCAGCATGCTTGTTATCTAATTAGCATAACAAAAATGATCAAAATATATGAAATCATCCATTATCACATACATCTTGTATATAATTTCTAAAAAATATATATAGATATGATTACAACAAGTAGCAAAGGTGGCAACAAAGATGAGTTTTGAAAGAATGATTTATTTATTTATTTTTATTTTTTATGTAGGGATTTCACCAATTCCCTAATTGATATACACAAATCTAACCAAGAATTATCCCATTTATTTGGGACCACAAGCTTGGATTCATGTCTTGCTCAAAATCGTAGTTTTTATTGAAAATTGAGAAAGATGCGAACCGATCAAAACATGGTTGCATATTATTAAAGAAAATGAGATTTTGATTCTAAGGACTCTAAATGAATTTTTAAAATAGATTTTTATGAGGAACATTTTGAGAAAAGTATTTTATTTTAAAATAAAAGAGATTAATTTGAAAAACATCAAAATGTCTGAGACAAAATACAAGGCAAAACAAAATAAAACAAAATCATCAAGTAAAATTTTTTTTACAACGGAGCAAACTAAAGTTGTGAGACGAGGACCAATCATCATTATTTTCTGATGACCTCTGAAAATTAAATTAAAAATAAAATCATCATAGCAACCAACCAGAGATTTTTAGATCAAGCAAACTAACATTTTAACAAATCTAACTTTCAATTTACCACCAAGAATTACAAGCTAACATTTAAAAATATTCTACTTTCAAATCTATCACCAAAAAAACTATGAAAAAGAAGTATCTAAAAAGGTTTCTATCTTTTAAACTATCCTCAAGAATCACAAACTAACATTATATAAATAAATAAATAAAGAATAAATAAAAAATCCAACTTTTAATCTATCATCAAGAATTAGAAGCTAACATTTTAAAAAGTCTAACTTTCAATCTATTACTAAGAACTATGGAAAACAAGTATCTTAAAAAAGTTTCTATCTTTTAAACTATCCTCAAGAATCACAAACTAACATTAGATAAATAAATAAATAAAAAATAAAAAAATCCAACTTTCAATCTATTATCAAGAATTACAAGCTAACATTTTAAAAAATCTAACTTTCAATCTATTACAAAGAACTATGGAAACCAAGTGTCTAACAAAAATTTCTATCTTTTAAACTATCATTAAGAATCATAAACTAACATTAAATAAATAAATAAATAAAAAATCCAACTTTCAATCTGTCATAAAAAATTACAAGCTAACATTTTAAAAATTCTAACTTTCACTCTATTGCTAAGAACTATGGAAAACAAGTATCTAAAAAAATTTCTATCTTTTAAACAATCATTAAGAATCACAAACTAACATTAAATAAATAAATAAATAAAAAATAAAAAATCCAACTTTCAATCTATCATCAAGAATTACAAGTTAACATTTTAAAATTTCTAACTTTCAATCTATTACTAAGAACTAAGAGAAATAAGTATCTAAAAAAATTCTATCTTTTAAATGATCATCAAGAATAAAAAATTAAAGACTTTAAGAAAACTTTAAACTAGTATAGATAATAAAAAATTACAAACTAATGATTTCTAGAAAATTATATAACATCATAGATTATTAAGAATCAAAACTAAAGATTTCAAGAAAATTGTATCATATCATGGATCATTAAGAATAAAAAAACTAAAGACTTAAATAAAACTTTAAACTAGCATAGAGTATAAAAAATTATAATCAACAAGAAGAAAATCAAGATGATTAATAAGAAACCCAAAATCCTAAAGCTTACCTTCCAAAGACCTCTAGGATTTTCTTAGATCATGGCTTCAAGATGAACGTTATCATGGACCGAACCACCCTTCAGAAAACGTGCTTCAAGATCTCCTCTCCACAGGCTTCTTTCAATAACCTGGATTGACCCTCAAAGAAACACGGACTGGTTTTCTTTCAAAGAAAAACGGATTGACCTTTCTCTCCTCCATCTCTCAAAATCTCTCAATCATCCCCTCCTCTATCAAGCTCAATGGTGTGGCTGCCCCTCAGATGCAGTTGTGCTTCGCCAAAGCTTTTTTTCCGGTGTGGTCGAACTTGAACCGCATTTCATGTGCTCAAAATTTTCTTTCCTTCATGCGGATGCTTCATCTTTCAGAATGTTGGATCATCCCCTTCCAAGTTCAAAAATGGTGCAACTGCACTTTTTCTTCTCTAAGGTGCGGATGTTCCGTTTCTTCTCTAAGGTGCGTTGTACCTTTTCTTCTCTAAGGTGCGGCTGAACCTCCACTTCCCATCTTTCACCTGCAAATTGTGCCTCTTCTCCCAAAAAATTAAACTTTCAAAGCCCTCTCCATGTGCTGAAAATTTCTTTCCACCCTCTCAATGATCCGGAAAATCGTGCCCCCCTCATCTCTTCAAAGGCTCCGTCCTCCTTACTCTCTAATGGTGCGGTTGCACCTTTTCTTTTTTAAGGTGTGGTTGCACCTCCACTTCTTGTTTTCTGCTGCAAATCGTCCTCCATCTCATCGAAAGCCAAACATTTCTTGTTTTTTTCTTTCTAGCATTTTTTCCGTTCTCCTTCTAGAGATCCCTTAATGGTGCGGCTGCACTTTTTTTTTTTCCCTTTTCTCTCAATTCTCACACTGCAGAATGGTCTTGCTCTTCCACTCAATTCCCCTAGTGCGGATGCACCTTTCTTCTCTCTCCCCTTTTTAAAGGGTGCTCCTTCCTTTACATGGAAGTGCATGTTGATTTTTTTTTTTTTAGACACTACCTCCATTCCTCCATATTCATGTTGAATTTTCCTTCTTAAACGTAGCCCCATTTCATCCATATGCATGTTGAATTTTCCTCATAGATGCAACTCCATTCATTCCAATTCATATGAATCTTCCTCATAAACACATTCCCATTCATTCCAAATTCATATTCAATCTTCCACATAAGTGTGACCCCCTTTATTTCATATTGAACCTTTCTCATAAATGCAACCCCATTCATTCCATATTCATATTGAATTTTCCTTAAAAAAAAATGGTCTTCTTTTTCTTCAAATTTTCTTTCATTTGGTAAAAGATTTATTCTCTAATTAGTCTTTTTGTTTTGTTTTGTTTTTTTATCTATTTATTTTTTTTAATCTTTCAAACTTCCCTTCCTCATTGACCTTTCCTTTGGTAAGTCTTACTCTCTCTCTTGCAGCCCCTTGCATAATTGAATTAAATCTCTAAGCACGGGCTAAATGTTGCATGGTATTTTTCCAAGCATGAGAAGAGTCCTTAATGGTAAGATTCAATCGGCCACCCTTTCCTTTTCATTGATAAATTTCCTTACAAAAGCATAAAATTATTAGATTAAATAAATGAATAAAAGAGGTATTTTAGAAAATGATAAAAAAATCATAAATAAGTAAATAATCATAAATAAAAAAAAGTTCAGTGCAAGCCATGCAAAAATGTGAGCCATGCAATCATGCATGCCATGCAACCTATGCAAAAATTACTTAAAAGGTGACCTAGGTGGGCTCAGGTGAGCTTAGGTGGACCAAGTGTGGTTAAGATGGGCTAGATGTGCTTTATGTGGACCAAGTGTGCTTAGATGGGCCAAGGTATACTTTGATGGGCCAAGTGTGCCTAGATGGGTCAGGTGTGTCCTGACAAGCCAAAGTATGTCTAGATGGGCTAAGGTATGCCTAGATAGGCCAAGTATGCCTAGGTGGGCCAAGTGTGCCTAGGTAGGCCAAGTGTATCTAAATGGGCCTAAGGTGCCTAAGTGAGCCTAAGGTGGTGCCTAATGGGTTAAGTGTACCTAAATGGGTCTAAGGTGCCTAAGTGAGCCTAAGTCTAAATTAAGGCTGCCAAGAGTCACAATGGGGTTAGATAAACCCCTACCAAAGTCTCCAAGGTGGTGTTTAATGAGCCACCAGGGAATTATTGTAAAGTACCAAACTAACACGTAATAGGACATGTGCTAGTATGACAAAATGGAGGGTCTACAAATATGTCCATCTTTGATAGATATCATGAGTGTAGGGAATGCAAGTAAAAATACGAATAATGAGTGGAACGAAGTGAACTATACCGAAGAATTAAAAGAAAAGGACCAGAGATTTTTTCTTAACACATGATGAGGGTAAGTTCGGAACATGAGGTCACAATCACAAAAATGGAACAACTCTCTCTGTCGCGAGTTCAAGGCTCTACATGAAAAAAAAAATGATCATGGGTCATAGATGACGTGAACGACTCTGGGACGTGAACCTAGGGCTTTAAATGAAAAGAATGACTTTGGGTCATGAATGAAAAGAATGACTCTGGGTCATGAATGAGAAGAATGACTTTGAGTCATGAGTTCAGGGCTCTAAATGGAAAAGAAACGACTCTGGGCCATAAATGAGAAAAAAAAAAAACACTCTAGGTCATGAGCTCCGAGCATTAAATGGAAAAGAAATGACTCTGGGTCATAAATGAGAAAAACGACTCTGGGTCGTGAGCTCTAGGCTCTAAATGGAAAAGAAATGACTTTGAGTCATAAATGAGAAAAATAAATATGGGTCGTGAGCTCTAGGCTTTAAATGGAAAATAAATGACTCTAGGCTCTAAATGGAAAAGAAATGACTCTAGGTCATAAATGAGAAAAAATGACTTTGGGTCGTGAGCTCTGGGTTCTAAATGGAAAAGAAATGACTATGGGTCATAAATGAGAAAAAACAACTCTAGGTCGTGAGCTCTGAGCTCTGAGCTCTAAATAGAAAAGAAATGACTCTAATTCATAAATGAGAAAAATGACTCTGGGACGTGAGTTCTAGGCTCTAAATGGAAAAAATGACTTTGGGTTATAAATGAGAAAAACGACTTTGGGTCGTAAGCTTTGGGCTCTAAATGGAAAAAGAAATGACTTTGGGTCATAAATGAGAAAAACAACTCTGGGTCGTGAGCTTAAGGCTCTAAATGGAAAAAATGACTATGGGTCATAAATGAGATAAATGACTCTAGGTCGTGCTCTAAATAGAAAAGAAATTACTCCGGGTCATAAATGAGAAAAATGACTCCAAGTCGTGAGAGGCTCTAAATGGAAAAGAAATGAATTTGGGTCATGAATGAGAAAAATGACTCTTGGTCGTGAGCTTTGGGCTCTAAATGGAAAAGAAATTACTATGGGTCCTAAATGAGAAAAACGACTCTGGGTCGTGAGCTCTGGGCTCTAAATGGAAAAGAAATGACTCTAGGTCATAAATGAGAAAAACGAATCTGGGTCGTGAGCTCTGGGCTCTAAATGGAAAAAATGACTCTCGGTCATAAATAAGAAAAATGACTCTAGGTCGTGAGCTTTGGGCTCTAAATGGAAAAGAAATGAATCTAGGTCATAAAGAGAAAAACGACTTTGGGTCGTGAGAGATGATATATCAGAAAATTTCATAGACTGAATCTCGAAGTGTGTACATCACAACTCATCTAAAAATAAATCTCAAAGTACACAAGATACTGCTCATCTGGATAACCCGATGTACAATGTAAATATGATGGAAACAAACTATCACATAAACACCCAACCGAAGAACCCATCAATGCTCCTCTAGTGAAACCTGATGCGATCCATCTCTATCTCAACAAGACCGTGGAGGAAGGTCCTAATATCATAAATCATCGAAAGTCCCAAACTAATGCTCAATCTGAAATCAAGTTGGCAGCCACCTCAATCCCAAGAATACTTAAAGAAGATGGGGAAAATATGCCCCAATACAAGATCTGATGTCAAAGTCATGAGGTAAATGACCAACACCTATCATTCATCCTCGTACTACTACCTAGTCAAACCTCATCGATGAGAGCGGGAATATGGCCCAATATGGATATATGGTACACAACAAAGAATATGACATCGCTGACCAAACATCTATCAACGTTAATTAACCACTTGTTAACATCAATCAAACATCTCAATAATCAAGATCAAGGATATCCACACAACCCAACCACGATTAAGGATCTCAGAGTAAAGGGGAAATATGCCCTAGTGTGGATATATGACGTACAACAAAATGATGAATTTGATAGCATCAATAGACTGTCTTCAAACTCAAAAATCCATCAAACATCGACATGCCAAGCAAGAGAGAGAAACCAAATGCTTCCAAAAGTATTTCCTATAAGAAAAAACATAGTAACGACTATACTTCAACCAATCTACAAAAGCCCATCCAAAGGAAAACTATTAAAGATAACGTCTGATCTCACGACCTTAGGGTGGTCTTAAAACGAGGGACGTAATGTAGGCCAAGGTGATAGGATGAAAGAAATGAAGGAAAACTAGGCTCAAATACCCAATGATCAAATCCATACCCTCGTGTATAGTATAATGCATAGAAAAATCTCATGAGCAAGTGAAATTAAGAAGAGTCAACGGTCAAGCCATTCGTGGATCATGAAAAAAGGTGTCGAATCGGTAAGGTGTATAGGTGTTGGGATGGGATAAAAAAATGAATGAATAGTAGGAAAGAAATGGTCAGAAATCAAATGAAAGAAATGATAAGGTAAAGTGGAATGATGAGCAACGCATATCAATGCAGCAAAGGAAAATCATATCACCCATAATGGAGTAGTAAAGAAAACACTGATTTAGGGATCTTAGTGAAAGGTTACTCAACTCTCATACCTATAAAGTACAACAACTTTGATCCAAGGAACAAAGGATCTCACAAAACTCAAGAATCTCACAAAAAAACTCTCATCCCTCCAACAGCATAATGAAAGTAGCTCAAGGAGTGGAAATGTCCTCATGGAAAATTCGCACAAACCCTCAATGATAAACTCAATAAACAATGCTCAAATAGCAACACACACTCAATGGAGTGGGATATTAAGTACAAACATATCACTGTCTTTTTTTTTTTTTTTTTTGCGTATGCACATACCCTGGTCATCAATAAATCATACTCCAATGAGAAACTACAAGGAATGAATAAACTTTCTCAAATCACTAATGAATACATGAACCCCATCCCATGAGACAACCTCTCAAACTAAAATCTCTTAATCAATGCCAAATGATAGGATGAAGAGATTGATATGACTGCCCTTTATGCATCAGTATGTGAAGAATCATCATTCCAAGTGAAAGAAATATGAAATGTAGCAACCAATGACAAAAGCTAGAATTGAGATGAAAATGTGAAAATAATGGAATGTAACAGATAGAGTGGTGAGGTGATAATAGCAAGGATGAGAAAGATAAGCCTATAAGTCCAAAGCTCATGAGACTTTCCTAGCAAAGCATAACTATACATCAAAGGGCCCCAACCCGGGTCTAGAAATGATAAGCAAGGCTATAGAAAATGAAAGGCTATAGCATACCACATGAGGCTCAATGGGCTAGCAATGGTCTAATATATCAATGAAGGCGTTAAGGTGTAAAGCTAACTAGAATGATGGTCACCCATCTTACGACCATAATCTCAAACGTAATACTTCTTTAGTTGATCCACATTGGTAGGTTCTGAAAAATTGGTTTCCATCTAAGTCGGTCAACCATGCAGCCCCTTCTAGAGTCAACTCTCGAATAACATAAGGCCCACTCTAAATTGGTCGGAACTTCCCTCTGAGGTCTCCAACTAATCCTCTGAGAATCCTCATAACCAAATCCCCATTTTGTAACGGTCTAGTCTTAACCCGTTTCCTGAAAGCATGAGTCATCTTTCTCTGATAAGCCTGAACATGATCCATTGCTCTCAGTCTCTTCTCACCTAAAAGGTTAAGTTGATCAAATAGAGCCTGAGCCCACAATGTCTCAAAAATATGCTACTCGAGAGTTACTCTCAATGAACCCATATTTGTCTCGACTAGCAAAATAGTCTTCATACCATACACTAGAGAGTAAGATGTAGTTCCTGTAAAGGTGCGAAAAAAGGTACAGTATACCCACAATGCAAAAGGGAGTTTCTTTGACCAATCTCGAGAGGTCTCAACCATCTTTCTCAAAATCCTCTTAATGTTCTTATTTGCAGCCTTTACTGCCCCATTAGTCTGTGGCCTGTATGTAGAAGATCTATGATGTCGGATGTCATACTTCTGCAACAAAGTGTCAACCTTAGCTTGAAAGTGTACCTCTCTGTCTGAAATCAACTCATGTGGAACCCCATAACGACAGATGATGTGTGACCTGATGAAACTGGCGACTCTAGTAGATGTCAACCTCGTATATGATGCAGCTTCCACCCACTTAGTGAAATAATCTATGGCAACTAAGATAAACTCATGCCCATTGGAAGATTTTGGCGAAATCTTCTTAATAATATTAATATCCCATACTAAAAATGGTCATGGCGAGGTCAAAACGTGTAACTCTGATGGCGGTGCATGAATGAGATCACCATGAATCTGACACTCTGGGCATTTCTGGACAAATTGACAACAATCTGTCTCCATAGTTAACTAGAAGTAACCTGTCCTCATAATCTTACAGGCTAGCATGTGTTCTCCCATGTGTGGACCACAAACTCCCGCATGAACCTCTCTCATCACTCGATCCACAGAGACCCAATCTAAACACAATAAAAGCATAATGTCGGTTGATCACCTATAAAGAGCCTCTCCACAAATCACAAATCTAGTGGACAACTGCCTCAGTGCCCTCTAATCCTTGGTTGGGTGGCCTCTAGGTATGTGCCAGATCTAAGAAACCGATAAACGTCATGATACAAAGGTAGATCATCCTAGACCTCTATCTCTCCAATCAAACAACACTAAGCGGGTACAAATCTCGACTCAATCAGCAATGGACGTATAACCACATCAGTAAAAAAGTTCACAGAAGAAGCTAAAGTAGCTAAGGCATCAACAAATTGGTTTTGCGCTCTAGGTAAATGAGTGTATCTCAAGTCATCAAATCTTCCAACTAGTAACTCTAAATAAGCATGATACGGCCTAAGCTTTACGTCCTTAGTCCTCTAATCACCATGAATCTTTCTAAGTACCAAATTTGAGTCACCGAATACCTCCATTTGTCTAATGCCAAGCTCTAATGTAGTCTCTAGACCAAGGATACAAGCTTCATACTCAACTATGTTTGTTCATGGCGGGATGTCGATCTGAAAACGCCAAATGAACTAACCTCGGAATATGATTACCCTAGCGGGATATTAAAAAAACCCCTATTCCAAACCCAGAGTGGTTGGCTGCACATCGAAGTACATGTGCCAACTTGATAAGCTAGTCATAGTGATGAACTCATCATTTGGAAAATCATCATCAACTGGTTTACCCTCAAATATCGGTAATGAGGCTAAGTGATCGGCGACAATGCTTCCCTTAATAGTCTTCTGAGAAACACACTGAATATCAAACTCTATCAAAAGTACAAGTCATCTCATCAGTCTACCAGTCGATGCGGGTCTGTCAAACAAATACCTCAACGGATTTAGGCAAGAAATCAAGATCACTGAATACTCTGTCATGTAATACCTCAATCTCCTGGTGGCCCAAACTAATGCTAAGCAAATGCGCTCAATCATAACATATCTCATCTCATACTCCAACATCCTCTTACTCAAATAGTAAATAGCTCGCTCCTTCCCTGAGCCATCAACCTGAGCTAGCATACATCCCAATACCATGTCTGAAACTAACAAATATAGAAGAAGTGGACATCTTGGCATAGGAGGCACTAAAACAGGAAGTGAAAGCAAGTACCCCTTGATCTTCTCAAATGCAATCTGGCAACCCTCATTCCAAACTGTTGTCTGGTTCTTCCTCAAAAGATGAAAGATGGGCTCACATGTGTCTGTCAATCTGACTATGAAACGACTGATGTACTATAACCTGCTTAGAAAACCCCTGATCTCTTTCTCAATCCTTTGCACAGGCATGTTAAGTATGACTTTGATCTTATCTGGGTTAACCTCTATGCCCCATTCACTGACCATATGCCCCAATAATTTCCTAGAAGTCACTCCAAAGGTGCATTTCTTGGGATTCAGCCTCAATATGAATTTTCGAATCCTCTCGAAGAATTTCTCTAGAGCCGTTAGGTGATCTGCTTTGCCTTGGGATTTCACAATCATATCATCCACATAAACTTCCACATCCCTATGCATCATGTCATGAAACAAAGTAGTAGCAGTCCTCTGATAAGTGGCTCCTGCATTCTTCAACCCAAATGACATGACTCTGTAACAGTAGGTACCCCACTTAGTAATAAAGGTTGTCTTCTCCATACCCTCTAGAGCCATCAAAATCTTATTATACCCTGAAAACCCATCCATGAAAGACAACATCAAATGGTCTGCGGTGCTATCGACCAACAAATCAATATGTGGGAAAGGAAAGTCATCCTTGGGGCTGGCTTTATTAAGGTCTTTGAAGTCAACAAAAACTCTAACTTTGTCATCCTTTTTGGAACAAGGACGACATAAGCCAACCACTTTGGATACTCAACCACTGATATAAATCCAACATTGAGTTGTTTTTAAATCTCCTATTTCATCTATAGACTCTAACGTGGATGCAATCGCCTCAATTTCTACTTAACCAATCTGGCATGCGGTATGATAGGCAAGTGGTGTTAGACTATAAAGGGATCAAGACCAGGCATGTCCTCATAAGACCATGCAAAAAAAATCCAAGTATGACCTGAATAAATGAATAAGTCTACCCCTCTCATCTGTAGACAGGGGTGACCCAATCTTCGGCTCTCTAGGCTGATCCTTTGTGCCAAAATCAACAATCTCAATATCCCCTGTATCAGGTGAATCTTTCTCATCTATGGGATCTGAGTCATGATAAAAAGAGTCTTTATCTAAATCGGGTTACGCAATCTCATCATCTATATCAAATATTTGTGGAGTGGGTGCAGATATATAAATACTATCACAAAAGATAGGAAAATACTCAAATCCATAGATGCAGAATCATAAACATCGTTAGAACAGGAAATGAATCCCGATAAAATGTCAAATGAAAGAGTTAGGTCCATAGATTTGGATGCTCCTTCAATAGAGCTAAAAGTGTCCTCACACAATTCATCACCAACTGTAACATCCTCCATAAGCTCTGGAGTAAGAACTGTTTGTATCTCCTCAGTAACCTCGATAGCAGACACCCTAAACAAATCGAATGGTGAAGCAGGCTCAAGCTGAACCATCTTAGAAATCTGACTCATACTCATCATATCCATCTCATCTCGATACTCATCATGAGGAACAACCCCATCAGTCACCTCAGTAGGCTCAATGACCACTCCATAATCAGTAGTCTTCTCTGGAAAGCACAAAGATAAGAAACTGGCTTGATCTGGAGACGAATGAGCAATCATCACCGAAATTGGTGCACCGAAAGTCTTATCTCCTAATTGTAAATGGTGAAACTGATGCTGAAGCTCATCCACTCCATCTATGTTAATCACAGTGCCAAAATCCCCCATATGAGTTTGAACCTCTAATCCTCTAACGAAGTAGTCTTCCAAGCCCATCTTATAAGAACGAACATGATAATCGAATGGTATGCAAGTCAGACGGGCTCTCACCCTCTCCTTGCGTAGTCGCGCCATATACCTATAATCAGCCTTTGTAGAAACAAACCTAAGCCCAAATGGTGTATCATGATTGATAGTAGCTACAAACTCCATGGGTCCATGCTGATGTCATCTCAACCCCATGCCTGAAAAAAAAATACATACCCTTCATCATGTCAAGCACCACCATACTGCTATGGTGATCAAATGACATAGCTATGAAATCCCTATTGAATTCCTTAACCTCAAGGGTCTACACCTCATCAAACGTAAATCCAGTCAGAAATATATCATCCTCATTATGACCGATCTTAAGCATCAGCTCTGAAGAGGCAAACATATCTCTAAGAGACTATATCGTGATGATCTGCTTGTCATGTATAAACTTCACCTTTTGATGAAGGGAAGATGGAATAGCCCCAGCCCTATGAATCCAAGGTTGGCCTAGTAACAGGTTAAAGGACGTGGGAATCCTCAAAACCTGGAATAATGTAGGGAATGTAGTCGGACCAATCAACAACTCTATCATCAAAGTACCCATGACCTCCCTCTTAGTACTATCATATGCTCTGACCGTCTATGTAGAAGGACCAAAGTCTAAAGGCGCATAACCAAGGGCAATAGAAGTAGCTAAAGGGTAGACGTTCAAGGCTGAGCTATTTTCCAACACGGCGGATGGAAATCTGTGGCCTGAATAACCAACTTTGATATATAAATGGCGTGTATGTTCTGAACCCTCAGGTGGCAAGTCATCATCTGAAAACACAATACATGTGACCCTATCAACCGCCATCATATGAATCAACCCCTTTAAGGTAGTGGTGGTTTCAACACGGATCTGGCTTAAAGCTCGAATTAATGCATCTCTATGAGTATTAGAATATGCTAACAAACTCCAAATAGATATGTTGGCCTGTTGATTCGTGCCCAGTTAGGTATTTTAATAAAAAAATATTTATAAATCCTATGACCTTATACTAGCGTAGCAAAGCTACTATAGTATAGCAGCTCTAGGGTCGAACTCTGGGATGGGTTTGCACTCTACCAGTGATAGACTCAAGATTAGAAATTGAGTCTGATGATTTCCTTTGTCAAAAACTTAAAGTTTAAAAGAAAATAAAATCTGTTTTGAAAGTGGTGTTTGAAACTAAACTAACATAGAACTAGGTAAAAAAAAAAAAAAAAGTCTCCCGGAGCTAAAGGTTGCTAGGATCAAGTTCAGAATGCAAAGTGGGAAATTCCGGATTTTTCTTCTCGTATTGAGGACAACAACATAAAGGATGGTTGTTTCCCGAACCGGTATAGGTTTAACAATTAAGATTTAATCCATAGAAAGTCAAATAGAAATGGTAGTCAAGTTCCATTAATGGCTTTAGACACTAGGGGTCTTCACCTTGAGCCACTTTCCAATGGCTCGTACATGATAACTAATGGTCTTATGTGGATCTAGCAATAAGTATCCACAGAGACCTAAAAACTTATCATGTATTGGCCATTCAAAGTGATTTTAAGGGATTTAAAGCAAAACTTTAGATTTAAAAGCCATTTATGAACTCCAACTACCTGTATTTAATGCACGAGAGTTTTCCACATTTGCATCTGGACTTTTCACCTAGCTTCCTTCACTCCAAGAAACCAAAGGTTTAGCTTCTCATCCTCTGGGAAAACATCCTTAGAGGCTGTTTGGCTTCCAAGAAAAAGAAAATAGAAGAGAGAAAAGGAAAGCAAAGAGAGCTCTGTATTTCTCCTTCCAAAACTATACAAAAGTTGGTCTCCTGGAACAAGCTCCCCAGCGAGAGTTTTTTAAGTGTTTACAAGGGAGTTTATATAGGAAGGTAATTTACCCTTTCTTGAATACTTTCTAGCTAAGGAATTACATGAGTGGTTGAATACAAGGAGAAAATGGAGATTTAGACACAAAATATAAGAAGAAAAAGAGTCGGTGCACAAATATCCCAATTTCGCACGTTGCATGGTGACTTGCGAAAATTTCGCAAGTTGATTTCGCAACTTAGAATCCACTTTCGCACGTTGAGATCCAAGTTTGCAAGTTGCAAAATCACTTTCGCATGTTGGGCTTCACCGCGATTGCACAGCTGCCATCCACTTTAAATTTCGCACGTTGAAGTTCCAATTTCGCAAGGTGCGAAATTGTCCCTCAGCTTGATGCAGTTGTCTTCCGAATGACATATCTTCCTCATTTTAGCTCCAAATCGTACACGGTTTGAAGCGTTGGATTTTTTACTTCCTGAGCTTTGAAATGGTATATAAAATGTAGAAAATGGACTTCGGGAAGTGCTCCAAAAGTGTGAAGGAAGACTGCAGCTGTTGTCCTCTGTTTTCTTCACTCTGTTTTCCTCTCTCCATTGCTCTTTCCTTGCATACTTTGAACGACTAAGGCAAAGGACTATGAGGTTCTGAAGCTTGGTTTCTTCATGAATTTGAGCTTCCAAAAGCTTTGCCATGAACTATATATAGCTCTCCTCATTCTTAAATTCCTTTGGTGAGCAAAAAGCTATCAAAAACAACAAAACTTAACACAATTTGATTAGAAACGATTGCAAAGGTCCCTAACATGCCAATTGAGTTAAAAGGTAATAATTACTACTCAAGGGTGTTTAAAAGACCTAATTACAAGCTACAAAATAACATGTTTTGAGTAGTAATCACCTGTGTACTCTGTAACTACCTCAACAGCTCATCATCCTCTCTCCTGACCTCTTCATAAGAGGTTGTACCATCTAGTGGCCTAGCTACTAGAGGTGAGGGTTGAGCTACTCTCCCACCATAAGTCATAATCTATATCTCTCCCCTCTGAATCGTTATCCTCTAGCCATAGGATAAATGGAACAAATGGGCTTTGACATGCCGTAGTCAACGGAGCGGTATGAGTCAACTCAAATGGTACCTAATCTGAGATCAAACTGAATGGTGTAGAAGTCTAAGAACCCACTATGTCAACCTCATAACCATCATCCAAAACAATCAGCTTTGGTAGTCCATCATCCCAACTCATCATGTGTACACTGTCATCCTCTACAAAATCTATGTGATGGATACCGTCCGGGGGTGGTGGCATTGCATGCATAGAGTGAGTCGGTAAAGGGTTCGTGGTTACACTTGGTTGCCCCAAGTTAACCAAACCCTAGTCTATTAAGTCCTGTATAGCATGTCTCAGAGCAGCGCAATGGTCTGTGTCATGCCCTGGACCCTGATAGTAGGAACAATGTAGATCCATCCTAAAGCGAGGTGGCACGGGCTGGGGTACAGGCCTGGGAGCTAACTGAGTCAATAAGCCACCCTCCATGAGCTTCTAGAAAGCTCAGATCAAAGGCATACCTAGTTGGGAAAACTGTCGTGTCGGCCTCTATACAAGAAAAATAGTAATTTGTGGGGCTTGGGGCCGAGGGTATAAGGTAAGAGGTCTCTTTGAGACCTGTACAACAAAAATAGGCTTTAGGGTCGAGTGTACGTATGTAGGAGTCATGGACCTAAGCGGTCTATACTGAACATAACGTTGTGGGTAATAGGCTCCTAAAGTCTACCCAACTATCTGATAGCGCCTAGAAGATCTCAATCCTGCTGAACTGATAGTACCCACATCTCTTGTTCTCTATTTTCCTAAGGGCTTCTTTCCCTTTGAATCAAAAGAGGAAGACTCGAGCCACAATTCTCTAGCAATGTTCTTTTTTATACCATACAAAGCTTGCACCAAGGATCCAAAATCCGTATGAGGAAATCCCATCAAGTGTTTGGCAAATCTGGGTTGTAAGCTCCTCAAAATCATACTAATTTGATCCTGTTTTGAAGAATGATCAACAATTTGTGCAATCTTCTCCCTCCATCGGGAGATAAATGAAGTCACCGACTCTTCTAATCCCTATCTCAAGGCCTTTAGTTCACTCCTCGAGACATCGATGACAATGTTAAACGCAAACTGTCTCAAAAACTCTTGGGCCAAATCATCTCAAGTCCTACGACATGAAGCATCTAAGGAAGCAAACCAACGTTGTGCTGCACCACTCAAGGACATGGGGAAAAGCATAATCAATTGGGCCTCATCTAACCCGTGGGCCCTCATCACAGTATTGTATAGCCTCAAATGAATCTTAGGGCAATCTATGCCCCTATACATCTCAATCTCTAGCATCCTGAACTGGGCTGATAAACTGGCCATTGGTGCTCCATCAAAATCATCCCAACTGATAGCCCCATCTGAAATCCTCATTTGTCTCATCCTTTGCTCGAGTCCATCCATACTAATGTGTGCATCCTTTAAGGCCAAAATGGGTGCTACGACAGCAAGTAGGGTAGCACCAGTCTGACTATGCAAAACATACAGTGCAGGGTGTGGAACCGATTGATTGAGTGAGGTGGTGGTGGTACCGCAAGGTCATTGATTACTACCCAAAGAGTGCTATTTTATACCTTTAATTCAATATCTTTTAAGCACTTTTGTGTAGTAATTCTCCATCTTTATTCCAATTGGCATGTTAAGGACCTAGCAATGACTTCTAATCATATTTGTGGCTAGTTTTAGTGTTTTGACAGCCTTTTGGATCATTAAGACAAGCCAAGTAAAGGAGAGAACCAAAGAGAAGCAAAGAGGAAAAGCAAGCAAAGTGAAGAGAAGTAAAGATGACAGTAGTTGCAGTCTTCTTTCGCACTTTTGGAGCACTTCTCGAAGTACATTTTCTACATGCTATATACCATTTCAAAGATCAGGAAGTCAAAAATCCAACGCTTCAAACCGTGTACGATTTGGAGATGAAATGAGGAAGATATGGCCTTCGGAAGACAACTGCTCCAGGTTGTGTGAAAATTTCGCACGACACCTTGTGTTGTGCGAAATTCGCACAACACCTTCAAAATTCGCACAGCCCATGCGTGGTGCGAATTTTGCTCTGTTTTTGCCGACTCCACTTTAGATATTTTCTTATGTATTTTTTGATGTAAATTCCTTTCTTATCCTTGTAACTAACCAATCACAATGTGGACCCCGCATTTTCGATCGCTCGAATGCGTTTCCCACTCGATGGCGAGACTCGAATTTTATTTGAAAAATTGATTTTTATTGATTATTTGAAAATGACTTGGAGTCGCCACTTATTTTTGTTTTATTTTTTTAAAGGGTAAACAAAATAAGAAAGAAAAACCCTAAGTGTGACTCCTTATTTTGGAAAAGGTGATCTACGAAAAACCGGATTGGGTTCGGGGGTCAGGTTACTTATCGGGAAGGTACGGTAAAGACCGTAGCACCCCTCTAAGTCCCTAAAGTCGGGTCTCTACTAATAGAATGAAGCTGACATGACAATCAATGAGAAAATCAAGGAAATACTCAAATCAATCATGCACATATGAGTATCAGAATATGCAATAGAGGATAACCGAAAGTGAAAGTAGATGCGTACCTGATCAGCAAACGGCAACGCGCTATCACAAAATGGGATTAGTGCATAGTAATGAGCATAAGGTATATCACTCCTATCATCAAACCAGATAAAGAAAACACCAATAGCATGCATGACATCTCATTCAAATTCATTTTTATTTTAAAGGAGATTATTTGATGTAGGGCCCCCACCAAAGCCCAATTCATTCTTGTATGAATTAATCCCATGAATATCTATTATTTAGAATTACGGGATTTGATCCACGCTTATTTCAAAACATTTTAAAATCGAGAGAAGTATGGAAAAGATGAAAAGGCTTGCCAAAGAGAAAATGGCAATTCATTTTATTAAAAAAAGGGATTTTTGGAACCTAAGAAAAATGCTAATGGGAAAATTTGAAAAGTTAAAGCTATTTGAAAATGGGATTTAAGAAATTTATTTTTAAAGTCAAAAGGAAGGAATTAGGGAGGATGACACGTGGCATAGGGATGACTAAGCAAGCCATGCAGACTAGAAATGCAAACTTGGGGCACCTTGAACACTGACTGCACATTATTCTATCTCTGCCTCTGAAGATGATCTCTTGCAATTTCCCATATGTCTCTAATACCCTTCCCCAAACATGAACATATGAATTACTCGATCTGCTGCTAACATCGCTGGAACCTTCTCTGGCATCAACATCTCGGCCATGTAGACTTGATCTTCAACTCACTTAGTACCCCAAACCTCCATGTAGCAAAAACTTTATGGATTGACCAGATAATGGCATCATGAGGTTATACTTGCTATAAAGATAACTTGATAATCAGGGTCTTTGAACCTTTCTTGCAGTCATCAGCCTGGCATCACTATGCTAGAATCCCATATTCATTCTCAGGTTTTACACGCCAACAACCATCAGTCTTCACTGGTATCTCAGCTGCATCTTCTCCGCAAGACACTTCCTAGAACGTTGGTTCATTTCCACAAAAATTCCAAGGTCAAAGCAGCCCATGTGATGGGATGAGGTGTTAGAATAGTCATTTGGTCTGGCAAATAGCATTGTGGGACCCTACTCACTCTTCCGCGTGTAGCTACTGAGTAGTCATTGGGAGTGACTATGCATACTGACATAAAGGAATAAACCTGATCCGTTGTCTGATTTATGCAATACCACGGTTTACCCACTTCATGCTGGATTCAATACGTTTTTAACAGGATTCAGCATTCAGACGCAAGCACGAGTGATGTTCGTAACTCTCGAGGGACATGCTGGCCACAATCAGCAACAACATAGAGACTTTCACATGAAGAGAATTCATCTGTATCCCAAGCATTTCTGGTGCATTTGGTCCATTCAAACCTGATGAAACCCCTGAAAATCTGAACTCTGTTGCTGATAGGATCAAAGGAAGCTTGGCACTTCTCACCATGTAGAGCACAGAGAAGAGCAATCTTCAGATATAACCCACACACGGAGATTCTGGGATGGATCTATGATGAGATCTTCACTATTGGGTGGTCCACTGCTCCAAAATCAGTTTTCCTAGGACTGCATATATTGAGCCGCAGAGTGCGCATGGGAGTATGACTCTATCAGGTGTGCATGAATGAAAGGATTCCAGGTCGCGGCTGCCACTCCTATTACTGAGTGAATACTGAATCAACAATCAGTTTCATCAAAACTGGATTAGCACGCATCAAGCTTCGGAAGAGACCCAAGGACGAGGGGAATGGTATCCTAAGCGAATTCTTCTAAAATGTTGAATTTTGGATGAGCCACGTGGGGGATGAAGGCGCATGAGAGTGAGAGAGAGAAAGGCATGAGAGATAAAGAAGCAATATTCCTTTGGTGAGGTGAACGGAAAGATAATGAATGAGAAGTTATGGGTATGAGAACGGAATGGTCAATTGGCGGTGGATATAGGGAGCGCGAAGGGTGATGAGACTGATGGATTTAGTGGGTTTAGGAGGAGAATGATGAGTGGAATCAGCTATGGGCATGAGAGAAATAGAGGAAATGGGTATGAAAGTTAATGAGAGAGAACGGGCGTGTGAGGGTGGTGATGAAAGAGAAAAGGTGATGAGTGGCCATGGGCAGGTGCTGTGGGAAGAATGAAGATGGATAAGATGAGAGAAGGGTTTGCATGAGTCCCATGCACGTGGATTGGTGATTTTTTAATATAGGTTTGAAGAGTTTGATGGGTGTGCAAGGTGTAGACATGGGGCATAATAGCAAGGTGGTGAGAGGAGGTGATAATGAGTGTAAATAGGCTTAGAGAGAAAGGTGAATAAATATGGTGGGGGAGTGGACTGTTGACAATGGGTATGTATGAGTCCCATGCCCGTGGGTATGGTGATAGGTGTACTTCAAGTGGTGGGCATGAAGTGGTGTGGGGTGGACTTGAGAGAGGTTTGATGGCTATGGATGTAAGACAGTTGGTGAATGGGCATTGACGTCATGACAAAGGAATGGGTTAGTAGGAGTGGAGTAGAAAAGATGTTGGAATGAGAGGGTAAGTGGGCATACCCGTGGTGTAGTGAGAGAAAAGGTGGCAGGATGAAGTATGGTCATGTGCAGGGTGGCATGAGGCATGGGTATTGTAAGTGGAAAGTATGGAGAATGGGGAGATGATTAGTGGAATATTTACATGGGAATGGAGACAAGGATCATGTAGGGTGAGGAATGACATGGTGCATGGTGGTATGAGGCATAGTTGATGGGTATAGGACATAACAGAGGTGACCATTATATGAGATATTGGAGGATAGGGTGGGTAGACGGTGAGATGTGGAAAAATAATGAGGACCATAAAAAAGTCCGCTAATGCCATTTTCACCCCTCTCTCAATCTGAAATCAACCCAATGCAGGATGAAACGGAACCATGCTTAGTTTGCGCAGGGAGGTGAGACCATCAGAATTGAATTGTGGTCCAAGATTCTCAACATGATGCCCTGATTTCCATTTCACAGGACTCTCTTTAGTCCATATATCATAGCCATTTGGATATTCTGCGATTTGGTTAGCCAAAGTTTCGTCTGATCTTTCAATATATTCCCCTGTTCGGCTTGGCAAGTCTTACCATCAAAACAAAATCTGAATGCATTTAGCATCCATAAAACTTGGATCGAGCTGCACCATCAGTTTAGGAGTCTTCTCCTCTCACAACCATTCCAAACTCCTCATCCTTGCAATAAGTTACCTTACAGCAGCAGCCATTTCCGATCTTAGAAATTCCAATTTTCTCTTCGAATGACCCACAAAAGCCACTCCGAACTGGCCATTTTAACCTCGGAAGAATGGGGGGTAATCTCAGCTGTTAGTGAAGCATATAAATAAGCTGTAGTTGGAAGATGCATAGCTAAACCCTTCTCTTCTCTCCCACAAACATCGGATTCTAACAGTTGACTAGAAATCTCAAGGACCACCACTTTAAACTGCATAATCAAAACGAGATCTCCACCAATGCTTCTTATGGAATTTCAGGGAGGTTGATGGACATCATAGGCATTACTTGAGTATCTGCATTTTAAAAGGCACAGGAACTTCAATAACTTGAGTGGACACCACTTTAGGAGGCATCACTGACCTTTATCCTCTCCAGGAACAATTTCCGACAACAACCACCGGACTCCATAAATACATGCGCCTGCATATACCAATGCAAGGGACTGCACCAGTCCGACATTGAAACCAAATGTCCTGCCATGAAGACCATGGGTCTGAATTTCTCAACTCTAGAAGCCAACAATGAGATTGCCATACTGCACTCCAGAATCTTGAGTCCACATTCGATACAGCCGTATCCATCCAACTCAGAAATGACTCTGAGAATGGTCATCATCCACATTGACAACTGGAAATAATCCCTCAAAATCCTTGGCTTCTTTCCACAGCTGATGCTATTGAACCAAATTAAACTTTCCCAGAAACCCCCCTGAAAATGCACTAGAGGTCTTCCCTCAGCTTCCTCTCTCTGCTCCGTCGCCTCAGATTTCTTTCTTCAAGCTTCCCCTCAGAAAAGATCTCTGCCTCCCTCTTCTGCCTTGTGAGTTAACATAGAACCTGGAATTACATCATCAATAGCGCGGACGCCAGCTGAGACAAGAACAAAACCAGCCTCAAGTGTGCCCTGCTCACCACCTTGGATCCTTTTAATCGCCTTTAGATCCACAAGGATAGAATCAAACCAATTTCATTCTCACTGAGGTCCAAAACAGAGCATCCATGAACACAGTCTGGTTAACAAACTCCTGCTTCATTTGAACCAATGCATAGCTCCAACTATTTTAGCAATTACAAGAAGTCAAACTCCATTTCTGGGACCTTCGTTCACGGGAGGAACCTCAAGTATGGGAGCCAAAACATCAACTAATACAACACATGTATACATCTCGTCCACTGGATCACGGATCTGGAGCAGTAAGCTAACTCACAGCCCTCTCTTCTCACAGTTCACTCCCCATTACGGCTCCATACCCAAGAAAGTCCAAATACCAAAAGCAGAGAGAAAAAAAAATAAAATAAAATAAAAAATAAAAAAAGGAAAAACAGAGCAATGGAGGAAGCAAATAGGATGAAGCATTAAGAACTATACTTCACCTCTTAGTAAGTGGGCTTGCGGATGAGTGAATTAAAAGGTCTTTCCTCATTAAAATGCCACAGAGGAGATAAAACAAAGTTAAATCAATTTCCAGTCATAAACAGAAGCAAAAGAGGAGCAGTCAACTATGAAGAACAGAGCATAACCCATCCAAAGATCAATAACAATGCATCTCAATAACAATATATGAACAGTAAAAAGAAAGAAACAAGAACATAGTGGAAAACTTACTCCCGGGAAAAACCTGGAGGCCCTTTTTCTCTGGTTCCTCTTACTGCTTTACCAAAAGCCTTCGTTTGTAACATAGTGATCCAGAAACCTTCCCCATCATTCACCTTTGCATTGACCAAACTTTCCTTACTTCAGTTTAGAATCACCATTATCATGGAATAGCATTCCTCTTTGGGCAGAGATGGGAAATCTGAGTTCTTCAAGATGTTGATGATCCAATTTCTGCCCTCTCCTGAAATGGCAGAAGAGGCGCCCCCTCCAACTTCAAAAAACAATGGAATCTCCCCTCTCCTTCTCAAAATCTCTCTACCCAAAATCCCCAAACAAAAGCTCCTCCTGTTCCCTTCCAAAAAAAAATCTCTGCAGCCCCCTCTCTAATGGAAAAGCATCTCCCTCTCTCTCAAAAAAAAAAAAATCCAACGACAGCCCAGACCCTTTCTTGCAGCTGGCCACCTTCTTTTCAAAATATCTCCCACGGCAGCACTCCGGACCACCTCTCTCTGGAAGCCCCACCACCTGCAGGAGACGCTCCCCCATAACAGAAACGTACCTCTTCTGCGTATCCTCCCACAGGTGTCGCCTCTTGATTGCTCATCAAAAAGCACTATCTGATTCCATGGCAGCCAATTAAAAGACGCCATGTGGCCTCTTGGGGTTGTGACACCTGGTAAGACAAGCTGCATGAAAGTACATGAAACTGAGCCCCAAAATGGGGGTCTACACACAAGCTTTTGCTTTTGTAAAGACTATATAAGGGGTGGAAATCACCTATTGGAAGATATGAGAGGTGTTACGTTTTGACACTTAGAAAATATACAGAGTTCTCTCGTTTCTCTTTTCTCTTTGCTATTTTCTTTTTCTTGGAAGCCAAACAACCTCTGAGAAAGTTTTCCCGGAGGATGGGAGGCTAAACTTTTGGTTTCTTGCAGTGAAGGAAGCTAGGTGAAAAGTCCAGATACAAAGGTGGAAAGCTCCCGTGCATTAAATTTAGGTAGTTGGAGTTCATAAATGGCTTCTAAATCCAAAGTTTTGCTTTAAATCCCTTAGAATCACTTTGAATGGCTAATACATGGTAAGCTTCAGGTCTTTGTGGATGCTTATTGCTAGATCCATATCAGTCCATTAGTTATCATGTACGAGCCATTGGAAAGTGGTTCAAGGTGAAGACCCATAGTGTCTAAAGCCATCAATGGACCTTGACTACCATTTCTATTGACTTTTTATGGATTAAATCTTCATTGTTAAACCTATACCGGTTCGGGAAATAACTATAGGTTAAATCCCCAATGCGAGGAGAAAAATCTAGAATTTTCCACTTTGCATTTTGAACTTGATCCTAGCAACCCTTAGCTCCGGGAGACTTTCTTTATTCCATTTTCACTTAGTTTATGTTAGTTTAGTTTCAAACACTTTCAAAACAAATTTTATTTTCTTTTTAACTTTAAGTTTTTGATAAAGGAAATCATTAAATTCAATTTCTAATCTTGAGTATATCACTGGTAGAATGAAAACCCATCCCAGAGTTCGACCCTAGAGCCACTATACTATAGTAGCTTTGCTACGCTAGTATGAGGTCATAGGTTTTATAAATGTTTTTTATTAAATGACCCAACTGGAGTTTCACGCGAATCAGTCATACTGTGCGCCATCCTGAGAAGGGATCTGTTGGGTCTGCTGCCCATCTATCATCTGGTCGAAGCTGGCTATAGCCTCCTAATTCGAAGCCATGGTCACGACAAACTAGTCAACACTAACTACTTGTGAGTCCGTGTCTCTTTGATATAATCTATGGTCTAGCTGATCTGATGCTCTGGTCAACCTACCTCTAACTCTAGTCCATGAAGGCGAATCTAGATTGGGCATGAAAATACTCCTATAAACACGAAAACACTGGATGAGACGTTGTACAAGGGTAGCTTTGTAGGAACCAACTAAAAGGTATTCAAGCATATAACCCAAGTATACTCAAACTGATACTCGTATCTGATCACACCAAAATGAGACTATGGAGAGGGTAACTAAACCTAATTGTGACCAAGGCAGCTCTAAAGGTCCACATATGCACCCACGTGTAGGAATGAAGTCCTAATTAGGTCTAGGCTAACTTGCAAGGTTGAGGTGGCTCTATAAGATAAAATAGGTGGGTTAAAGGATCCCTAGCAAAAGCGATCGTACCATCCGATGGTACGCAACCCTCTACACGCCTCCAAGGAGACGGGGTGCTTCCATACAAGTTGCTCATCACCTCCACACATGCACTTCCTCGCAGTCCCAGGGGGTTTCTTAACGGTGAAGGCTCTTTCATATCTCAACACTCAAGGACAATCTAAAGTACATAGTGAAGGATGTGGGTGCATTCGAAAAACCTAAGATCTAAAGTGAGAAGGTAAACATAGACAAACAATCATACATCAGGCAAGTGGAAGGGTTGTCATGCAACAAACAATCATACCAAGCAGATAGGTGTCATACAAACAAAGTCCTATCTAACATATGTGAGAGTGAGTCATGCTGAAGTGAGCAAGCAATCAAGTGATCATTTAAGGCAATCAAACATGTTAAGATAACAAGCAAATCAAGCAAACAAACTTAATCACAATGCCTAAAAAAAATTGAGGTACCCTCTAATCGACCAATTAAATGCCACATTTTCCTCAATTAGTGTTCAAGCTTGATCCTCAACATCCCCAACAGAGTCACCAATTTGTGGACTCGCACTTTTCACATGTGTCCCCACTCAATCGGCGAGACTCGCTTTTATTTAGTGAAAAAATTATTTTGGAAAAGTCGGAGTTGCCACTTATTTTATTTTTATTTTAAAGGGAAAATAAAACAAGAAAGAAAACCCTAAAGAAGTGACTCCATAATTTTTGGAAAAGCGTGTCTTTGAAATACCCGAGTCTAGGTCTAGGGATCGGGTTACCTATTGGGAAAGTACCTCTAAAATGTAGGGTCCTCTAAGCCCTATAAAGGTCTTTACTGACTAAGTTAAGGGAATGTGGCTATTAATTAGTTAGTTATAGATACTAAGTAAACTGAGTGATTTAAAAAAAAAAAATAGCATGCCTAACAAGAAAACCAATCACAATCATAAAGAAGATTTAAGATGTGTACCTGGATTGCTTCTTAAGCGCTATCACAAGACATCAAAGTTAGTCCAAATAGTATATCACCCAATGTGCGCTTTATCATAAATAATCGAACAATGAAACAATATATCAAGACACCTAAACACTATCAAACATAGGCGCGGTTCACAGTGACAAGCTTATTCATAGAATTTAGAAGGTAGGTGATAGGGGGTGTACCTAGATAGCATAGATAACTTGTAGCGTGCTTCTGCGAGACATGAAGGGTTAGATAATAAATAATAAAATAGAGAAATCTCAGCATGCTTGTTATCTAATTAGCATAGCAAAAATGATCAAAATATACGAAATCATCAATTATCACATACATCTTATATATAATTTCTAATATATATATATATATATAAATGATTACAACAAGTAGCAAAGGTGGCAACAAAGATGAGTTTTGAAAAAATGATTTATTTATTTTTATATTTTTATGTAGGGACTTCACCAATTCCCTAATTGATATACACAAATCTAACCTAGAATTATCCCATTTATTTGGGACCACAAGCTTGGATTCATGTCTTGCTCAAAATCATAGTTTTTATTGAAAACTGAGAAAGATGCGAACCGATCAAAACATGGTTGCATATTATTAAAGAAAATGAGATTTTGATTCTAAGGATTCTAAATGAATTCTTAAAATAGATTTTTATGAGGAACATTTTGAGAAAAGTATTTTATTTTAAAATAAAAGAGATTAATTTGAAAAACAACAAAATGTGTGAGACAAAATACCAGGCAAAACAAAATAAAACAAAATCATCAAGTAAAATTTTTTTACAACGGAGCAAACTAAAGTTGTGAGACGAGGACCAATCATCATTATTTTTCGATGACCTCTAACAATTAAATTAAAAATAAAATCATCATAGCAACCAACCAAAGATTTTTAGATCAAGTAAACTAACATTTTAACAAATCTAACTTTCAATTTTCCACTAAGAATTGCAAGCTAACATTTAAAAATATTCTACTTTCCAATCTATCACAAAAAAAAACTATGAAAAAGAAGTATCTAAAAAGGTTTCTATATTTTAAACTATCCTCAAGAATCACAAACTAACATTATATAAATAAATAAATAAAGAATAAAAAAATCCAACTTTTAATCTATCATCAAGAATTAGAAGCTAACATTTTAAAAAGTCTAACTTTCAATCTATTACTAAGAACTATGAAAAACAAGTATCTTAAAAAAGTTTCTATCTTTTAAACTATCCTCAAGAATCACAAACTAACATTAAATAAATAAATAATAAAAAAAATCCAACTTTCAATCTATTATTAAGAATTACAAGCTAATATTTTAAAAAGTCTAACTTTCAATCTATTACTAAGAACTATGGAAAACAAGTGTCTAAAAAAAATTTCTATCTTTTAAACTATCATTAAGAATCATAAACTAACATTAAATAAATAAATAAATAAATAAAAATCCAACTTTCAATCTGTTATAAAAAATTACAAGCTAACATTTTAAAAAGTCAACTTTCACTCTATTACTAAGAACTATGGAAAACAAGTATCTAAAAAAATTTCTTCCTTTTAAACTGTCATTAAGAATCATAAACTAACATTAAATAAATAAAAATCCAACTTTCAATCTATCATCAAGAATTACAAGTCCACATTTTAAAAAGTTTAACTTTCAATCTATTGCTAAGAACTAAGAGAAATAAGTATCTAAAAAAATTCTATCTTTTAAATGATCATCAAGAATAAAAAATTAAATACTTCAAGAAAACTTTAAACTAGTATAGATAATAAAAAATTATAAACTAATGATTTCTAGAAAATTATATAAAGTCACGAATTATTAAGAATCAAAACTAAAGACTTCAAGAAAACTTTAAGCTAGCATAGATAATAAAGTTCTAATGATAAAAGATTTCAAGAAAATTGTATCATATCATGGATCATCAAGAATAAAAAACTAAAGACTTAAATAAAACTTTAAACCAACATAGACCATAAAAAATTATAATCAATAAGAAGAAAATCAAGATGATTAATAGGAAACCCAAAACCCCGAAGCTTACCTTCCAAAGACCTCTAGGATTTTCTTAGATCATGGCTTCAAGATCCACACTATCATGGACTGAACCACCCTTCAAAAAACATGCTTCAAGATCTTCTTTCCACAGGCTTCTTTCAATAACCTGGATTGAGCCTCAAAGAAACACGGACTGGTCTTCTTTCAAAACCTAGATTGACTTTCAAAGAAAAATGGACTGACCTTCCTCTCCTCCATCTCTCAAAATCTCTCAATCGACCTCTCCTCTATCACGCTCAATGGTGTGGTTGCCCTTCAAATGCAGTCGTGCTTCACCAAAGCTTTTTCTCTAGTGTGGCCGAACTTGAACCCCACTTCACGTGCTCAAAATTTTCTTTCCTTCATGTAGATTCTTCCTCTTCCAGAATGTTGGATCTTCCACCTCCAAGTTCTAGAATGGCGCACGTTTTCTTCTCTAAGGTGCGGATACACCTTTTCATCTCTAAGGTGCACTGCACCTCCATTTCTCTAAGGTGCGCTGCACATTTTCTTCTCTAAGGTGCGCTTGCACCTCCGTTTCCCGTCTTTCAACTGCAAATCATGCCCCCTCTCCCAGAAAATTAAACTTTCAAATCCCTCTCCACGTGTTGAAAATTTATTTCCACCCTCTTAATGTCCGCAAATCGTGCCTCCCTCATCTCTTCAAAGGCTTCATCCTCTTTGCTCTCCAATGGTACAGTTGCACCTTTTCTTTTTTAAGGTGTGGGTGCACCTCCTCTTCCTGTTGTCTTCTGCAAATTGTCCCCCCTCTCACCGAAAGGCAAACATTTCTTCCCTTATTCTTTCTAGCCTTCTTGTCGTTCCCCCTCTGGAGATCCCTCAATGATACGGTTGCACCTTTTTTTTTCTTTTTCTCTCAATCCTCACATTGCAGAATGCTCTTGCTCTTCCTCCTAATTCCTTTTAGTGCAATTGCACCTTTCTTTTCTCTCCCTCTTTCAAAGCATGCTCTTTCCTTTACATGGAAGTGCATATTGAATTTTTTTTTTTTAGACACAACCTCCATTCCTCCATATTCATGCTGAATTTTTCTTCTTAAACGTAGCCCCATTCGTTCATATGCATGTTGAATTTTCCTCATAGATGCAGCTCCATTCATTCCAATTCATATGAATCTTCCTCATAAACGATATCTCATTCATTCCAAATTCATATTCAATCTTCCACATAAGTGCGACCCTTTTTTTTCATATTGAATCTTCCTCATAAATGCAACCCCATTCATTCCATATTCATATTGAATTTTCCTTAAAAAAATGGTCTTCTCATTCTTCAAATTTTCTTCCTTTTGGTAAATGATTAATTCTCTAATTAGTCTTTTTGTTTGGCTTTGTTTTTTATTTTTTATTTTTTTTTTTTAATCTTTCAAACTTCCTTTACCCATTGACATTTCCTTTGGTAAGTCATACTCTCTGTCTTGCAGCCCCTTTCATAATTGAATTAAATCTCTAAGCACAGGCTAAATGTTGTATGGTATTTTTCCAAGCTTGAGAAGAGTCCTTAATGGTAAGATTCAATCAACCACCTTTTCCTTTTCATTGATAAATTTCCTTACAAAAGCATAAAATTATTAGATTAAATAAATGAATAAAATAGGTATTTTAGAAAATGATAAAATAAATTAAAATAATAAAAAAAAGAAAAAAAAATCATAAATAAGTAAATAATCATAAATAAAAAAATGTCGTGCAAGCCATGCAAAAATATGAGTCATGCAATCATGCATGCCATGCAACCTATGCAAAAATTACTTAAAAGGTGACCTAAGTGGCCTCAGGTGAGCTTAGATGGACCAGATGTGGCTAAGATGGGCTAGATATGCTTATGTGGGCCAAGTGTACTTAGATGGGCCAAGTGTGCCTAGATGGGCCAAGTGTGTCTCGATGGGCCAAGGTATGTCTAGATGGGCCAAGGTATGCCTAGATAGGCCAAGTATGCCTAGGTGGGCCAAGTGTATCTAAATGGGCCTAGGGTGCCTAAGTAGGCCTAAGGTGGTGCCTAATGGGCCAAGTGCACCTAAATGGGTCTAGGATGCCTAAGTGAGCCTAAGTCTAAATTAGGGCTGCCAAGAGTCACAATGGGATTAGATAAATCCCTCAACCAAAGTCTCCAAGGTGGTGTCTAATGAGCCATGAGGGAATTATTGTAAAATACCAAACAAACATGTAATAGGACATGTGCTAGTAGGACAAAATGGAGGCTCTACATATTGCCATCAAATCGAGACGCATGTGAAAAATATAAGTCCATAACCTTACTAATTGATCAATAAATACAACAATAAAACAATACATACAGCAACAAAAGATACATTAAACATGACAATGATTGCTAACTCATAGGAAACTTGTAAAATGTATGGATGAACCTAAGATAGGACCGAGATTGGGCTAATTCCACCTAATTTCTCATAAAATAAGCCTAAAAATGGTTTGGAATTATGAATGGCAAGACAAAGAGACCATAAGATAGCTCACAATAGCAAAAGAAGGGGGTGGGAGTGCAAAGATCCCAATCGACACTACAAGTCGAAAATTTTGATGTCACACTAGCCTCAAATCAATGACAAAACTCTCAAGCAAACTAATAGATACAACATGATATTGGATCCTAAATCAATGATGAATTTAAAAGTAAAACGATAATGATACAAGAAAAGAAATTGTTATCGATCTTTAATTACTTTGTAGCTAAAACCAATAATATAGAAACTGACATCAATTAAATAGGTAGTGTCTATAAACAATTTTTCAACATGACAATGCATTCCAACATCAAATCCAATGCTAGCTATGAAATTAACATCGAACTAATATTGGGTGCAATGGTAATGAAACACAACCTTATGGATTGAAACCAATGTTGGTTATTGTTGGGATTGAGCCCTAGAAAGTATGACACGATATAATAGATTGAGATTCATTTATAAATTTCTTTATTTATGTTTCTTGGTTTCCTATTTATTATCTCATATGTATTAATTGGTTATTTAAGTATATATGCCCACATTACTGCATTGCACATGACTTGGGTGCATTAGGAGTTGTATAGAAGATCCAAGTCATGGGTTCCTTGCAAAATAATGAGTAGTTCACAATTGATTCATGGATTTGAGCAATCCATCTAAAATTGTAGTGCACTGCCTCATAATCATCGAGATGGTTTTCCCACAGTGAGTGCACTAGTACATGTGATGCACATTGGATGAGACCTATGGTGAATTATAACGTAAAGCTATCAATTTTCATGATTCACCAAGTTACTATTTGTATGTATTCTCAACCTTAAAAGAATATTAAGTCTGTACCAAAGTCAATAGGAGGCTTTGACCTATAGGTGAGACTTTAAGGTAGTCACACACCTCTATGAATTGGGTCACTATTGATAAAGGTTGGTGGTAACATGTATTCTTAATAGAGACATCATGATATCTCATGAGATTGAAATAATGTGTCACTTGGATGATCTAAAGGACATGTGATTTAGAAGACCATGGTCATAACATTTTCTTTAGTAAAAATTTAACATATACTCCTTGAAGTTAAAGTATATCAATTGATCACATAATAAGTAGGATTTGTAACTCAGTGATTGAAAAAGTAATTTTGATAGGTGATAGTACTACTTTGTTAACTTACGAATCCCAGTTCATTAGGAGTTTGCATACAATGGATAGTAAGTTATAGACCTAAACTTCGTCTCGTTATTATTTACATAAGGTGTTAGAGTGTAGTTGATTCTTTGTAGTGAGAAGTTGAATAAACTTCATAATTAGATTATAAGGAAGTCAATACTCGTATGGGTCCTAATCGTCATCGCTCTAAGCTTACATACCATAATGACATGATTTATAAAGGTAGGATTGGTTCTAAATTCACTCTTGTGCATAAAGGTATTTTGATAATTACGTAAGGTTGCATAGAAAATAGTCAACAAGGTCTCTAAATTAGGCTAATTGATTAATTAGATGACCCTATATGGTTAATTAATCAATTAGAACTCAATTTGGACAAGATTAAGTAACTCAAGCCCATGTAGACTTAAGTCACTTAAGCCTAGTAGGGGAACCCTATAACCTTAGGGGTTAAGGTTTTATAATCACTTTTTAGAGAGTCGTCTTTTACTTTTAGAGAGCGAAAAAAAGTAAAAAAAAAATCATTTTTTCCATTGCTCACCTTTTAGAGTGTCAAGATCATGGTTAAAGTCATCGGGTATAAGATAATGGGTGTATAAGACCTTCAAAATTTTTTAAACATCACGTATTTGATATGAGAACATCCAAATCTAAGTAAAGTTTTCAATAGCCTTTTAATCTAGATTCTTGAATGTTAAAAATGCTATTTTTGCTTCTGTATTATCAAAAATTGAAAAGTTAAAATAGAGAAAAGAGAGAGAGAGAGAGAAAGATAAAGAGAGAGAGAGAGAGAGAGAGATGTCTTAGGAGAATTTTGATTCAAATAGTTAGAAAGAAAAAAGTTTTAGTATTTGTTTGGTTCTACGATTTCAAGGTGTGGATTAACTTTTTTAGGAATTTGAGTGCCTTCCTTAAGGTTCAACATATTAATTCTATATCTGTTATCATTTTTTTTAAGGTATCAAAATGTTTAAATTCCATAAAGTGGATCAAGTAATATTTTTCTGAAATATTTTTTGATTTGTTCCTTAATTTATAAAATAAATTGGAATTATCATATGATTCATTTGATTTTTATGCAAGTGAATTTTACCTTTCCAATTAATTAAAATGATTTAGAAACTCTGATTATCAGTTATGTTGGTCAATAGGGGATAAGTTGTTTTCATTACCCTTAGTGGGGGTAATGAAGGTCTAATCTTAGCCAATAAGGGTGTTATTGGCCTTTGGTATACCATTGTTGAAAATTGTTCTGTCCACCAGTAAGAGGAACATTTTGAGGTTAGCCACCTAGCATAGGTCCTAGTATTTGGGCACAATGTCAGTGGATCAGACTAAAAATGTTTGTTTGTGAAATTCTTTTGAATATGAATTAATTATGTAAAGTGTATTATTTGGTTTTATATTTAATTGAAATTGTTGAATTTTCAAAAAAGTGAATTAAATTATTGAATTAAATAAAAGATGTGATATCTCCCATTATTTAAATTTTGTATTTTACTTGATCCTCCTAATTAAATTATTTTTCTTTACTGAATTGTAGGATTCATCCTTCTTTATTATTCCACTTATTAGGATAGAGTGATATCAGTGAGGAAGGATTAAGATAGGAGTGTTTCAATTAGAAACAACTTAAATTTTTTTTTTTTTTTTAGAATTCTTGTTTAAGTGTTTGAGAGAATCATGAAATTTATTGTTCAAATATACATTTTTTTTAAATAGTTTTTGTTTCATTTTGATATGTGAAATTATTGTGGTGCCCTTGACCTCCATGTTCGAGGTGTCACAATCATTTTGAGCTTTTTTTTAATATTCTCTATTATAGCAAGATGTAATAGACATGTAGCCTTTGCTCAATAGTGTTTTTCTTAAGGAATTTTAATTATAAAACATGCTAATGGAGTAACAATTTATAAATTAAACAAAATGAAATTATAAAGATTTAATACAAAATTGTAAAAATTATTCAATAATGGATTAACCTAGCATCAATTTATTATTCTAAACACATTTTCATAATTCCCAAATTTTAGAAAACATCAAGTAATAAACTGTTAGGAATTTGAGGCTAATCCAACTTATGGTAATCACCCTAGGAGGAGGAGGGGGAGGGGGAGGGGGAAGGGGGGGTAAATAGGGTGATGGTCTCTTTTTCACAAATTTAAACTATGTAAAAATAAGAGACAATTATATGCAAATATATAATAAACAAAATAAACACAATTGCATATAATTTAAAAGAGTTAGGGAAGAGAGAGTGCAAACACGAGAGTTTATAATAGTTCGGCACTTCCTTGCCTACGTCCACTCTCCTCAACCTCCTAACCGAGTGAGGGTTCCACTATCTTGAAGCTTCAACCAAGCTTCCAATATCTTTACAATTGGATTATGGTTCCAATTCACCCTCTTGGACTTTTGGCTCCAAGCACCCTTTACAATTCTCAAAAGTTATCCTATTCTTGAATAACCTCTCAAGTGATACCCCTCACTTGAGAAAATTCCTCTCAAAGATATACAAAGATTGATCTCACAAAATCCTAGTAATAGAACTTTAGGCTCAAAGATACAAGAAAAACTATGATTGAATGGTGCACTAAAGATATGCAAGTTATGAAACAATGGTGCACTCAAAAACACTCTTCCAAGGCTCAAATATATTCAAGAATGATTTAGGAAGGTTAAGCTCATGAAACAATGAAGATTGAAGCCTTTTTATAGAAGAAAAATGTCAAACTAGCCATTGGGGGTTCGACCGGTCGAGCTAGGAGTCGACTGGTTGACTAGTCGTTAGGAAAAGTGACCGTTGGGCCTTAACCGGACCTCAACTGGTTGAGGTTCAACCTTGACCGGGAAGAGAAGGTCACTAGGAGAGAGAAACTTTTTACCCTCCCTCAACCGGTCCTCGACCGGACGAGTACAACCGGTCGACCGATTGAACCTTTTTTTGGCTCAACACTCAACCTTTTTCAACTTAAAACCTTTTAACACAAGTTTGAAAATAATTTAACACAAGGTTTTAGTTAAAAACATGAAATCATCCAATTCTTAAGATATTTAAAACAATATTACTCTTGGATGATTTTGGTGCATAAATAAAAAATGAAATGCATGAAAGTCCTAATGCACCAACAACCTTTCAAAGAGATTTTAAGAAGCTTTAGTCTTGAAAAACTCTTCTCTTTGAGGTGGTCTTCTTCTTCATGAATTCTCCTTGGCTTGATTTGTCTTTGGATTGCCACTTTGGAAGTCGTCTTGTCTAATCACACTTGAAATATGATTATTAGTTCTAAACCTTGTTTTGTTATCATCAAAATCAAGATTAACCAAACCTTGGTTTCACATAAACCTAATCCTATTCAAACACTATTGCATAACATCCCTAAAAATTCTAAAAATCCCTAAGGGCCTGTTTGGTTGTTGTTTTCAAAAACTATTTTATGTTCTTGAAAACAAAAAACACTAAAAACATGTTTGGGGAAGGGGGTGTGTTTTTATTTTCTATGTTTTTTGTGTTCTCAAAAACCACTTTTTTTAGAACAATAAAAAGATGTTTTCATTATTTTTTTCACTGTTTAAAAAATAGATTGTTCTTCGTGTTTTCTTTTCCTTCTTTTTATGTTTTCTTAGCTGCTTTTTGTGTTTCGATGAAGGTGAGCACCACACTTCCACTTGCAAGCCCTTTCTTCTTCCTTAAATTATTGAAATTAATATACTTACACATGATTATAAAGGCATCCTTTGTTTAAGAAAATTATAACTAGTGTAAAAATTTCAAAATAGAATATTTTTTTTTAATTTAAATGAATTGTGCATATAAAAATTATATATATATATATATATATATTTATAATATCAAGTCAATGGAAGAAAATACTTTATTAATTAAAAAAACAACTTTCAAACATGTTTTTTTGTTTTACTTATTCTAAAAAAAACTTTTTTATTAACTCAACCAAAAATGTTTTTTTTTAGAACAAAAACTGTTTTTTAGAATTTAGTTCCCAAACACAATTTTTTTTTTTTTTAAACACCAAAAACTATTCTCAAAAACTGTTTTCCATAACAGTTTTCAAAAACAACAACCAAACATGCCCTAAATTTTCATAAATTTTTTTAAACTTATCTGTGATCAAATGCATTACATTGAATGTTATATATCTAATTCATTCCAAATACATGACCAACAATAATAGAGACAACTAAAAAAAATTATAATGTATCTTCAATAGTTCCCAAAATTTTAAAAATATTAAGTAATAAACCTAATCCCACTCAAACACCATTGTAGAAAATCCTTAAAAATTCTAAAAATCCCTAAATTTTCATAAATTCTTTGAAACCTATCCCTAATCAAATGTCACTACATTGAAATGTTATGTATCTAATTTATTTCAAATACATGATTGATAATAGAGAAAACTAAAAAAAAAAAAATTATAAATATACATTTTATTATTTTGAAAACACTTCAATAATTTCCAAAATTTTAAAAACATCAAGTAATAAATCTAATTCTAATCAAACGCCATAGTATAATATCTTTAAAAAGTCCAAAAATTTATAAAATGAAGACTATACTACATTAACATGCTTAGTTGATTCACTGTCCTCTTCATTCTTTTCCATTGGCAATTGAGATTGTTGCATTCTAACCATCATTTTAAGCCTTTTTCGCTTATCATTATTCAATGAACTCATTTTTTGCTTCATACTTGGAGATAGGGCATGAGATAACTTCACACAAAAAAAAAAATGGAAATTTAAATAGTGGATGGTTTCCTAGAAAGAGAATGAGATATGAGAAGTTTTTAGGTTTCAGAATAAGAGGTGAGAAGTTTTCTTAGTTTCCATTCTTGTTCAAGAGAGAATGAAGCAAAAGAAAAATTATGTTTGGAGAAAAATAAAGTGGTATTTTTGTCCTACAAAGGTCATGGTTTAATTTTGCGAACATGGATATTATTTTAACCTTTGTAACCAAACAACCCTTATTTTTATAACTAGTGTTTTTGAGATTTAATTGGTTAAAAGAAATAAAATAATAATCAAATTTGTGAATTTAACCCTTTCTATATTTTTACTTAAAAAATGACTCATTTTTAACATAAATACTTTTTACCATTTTAAGTATTTATATATAGTTTTTTTTTAAATTATTTTTACAAAGAAAAGTAGTGAAGGTATTTTGTTGAAAGAATGCCAAAAAGCGAAGAAGGATTAAATTCCTAAAATTGGGTTTTCCATAGCCCTTTTAATCAAATAATTCTTTTTTTATAAGTATTTATTAAAAAAATTATTAATTGACCAAAAGGGATGTAAATATCCCATATTTGAAATTCTAACCCCCTAATTTTAATCTTGAAAAGTAATCTTTTTAGTTTTAGGGTTAAATTTACAAAATGTGCATGATTCCACCCCTTTTAATCCAATAAACCTAAAAAAAAAAAGAGACAATTGTGTTTTGGGTGCCCGAAAATTAAGGTTTGATTTATATAACTTACATAATTGATGGAAATGATATAAAATACCAAAAGACCAAAATACCCAATGACCTTTCACATAAGTTTTTTTTATCTTTATTGCACCACTATTCATGCAACAATAATAATTTTATTTCAACCATATGGTTTTTCATTGTTTTTTAAAACTTTTTTTTTATATAAATAATTGAAAATCAGCATTATTTTCTATTTTAAATTATAAATAAAGAAAAATTCATTCAAAAACTATTTGAAAAAATACTTTCTAAAAAAAGGATAATATGATTTATATTTTTTATATTTTCTTTTTGAAAAAATATTTAATTAAAAAATGAGAACTATTTTTAAAAATAAAAATTGAAAACCTTATTTAATACTATTTTTTATATGAAAATAATAAAAAGAATTAAATTTCATTCATTGATTATCTATTAAATTTTATATGAAAAAATTTTATCCTTATAATAAGAGTAAAAAGATTCAATATCTTTAAAAAAAAAAAAACAAAAGGTTATAAATGAGTAATTCTTCATTAAGGATAGAAAAAAAAAATTTTGAAATTTATACTCATTATGTGCCTATGGGTTAATGATATTTTAGAAATTAATAAAAAATAGCATCTTTCAACTTAATTTTTACTGCTCGCTTAAACGTGTATATATATATATATATATATAAAATGGTGTAAAATATAAAATAATCCGAGTAACCAGGAAATGAGCAGAGAGAACATGGCAGAAGAGGACAGACCCAAAGAAGAAGCCCAAAACGAATGGGCGCAGAAGGCCTGGAGGGCCCTCTCCGCCGTACGGCGGCAGTCACCTCTCATCCAATGCATCACCAACTTCGTCTCCATGGATCTGATGGCCAACACTCTCTTGGCCGCCGGCGCTTCTCCCGCGATGCTCCACTCCCTCCAAGAAATCCCCGACTTCACTCCTCAGGCCCACGCCCTCCTCATCAACGTCGGCACACTCTCCGACGCCTGGCTTCCGGCTATGAAGTCTGCCGCCGAGTTCGCAACTCAGTCTGGAAGGCCCTGGGTGCTGGACCCGGTAGCCGCCGGCGCGACCGGTTTCCGGTTGAAGGCTTGTCTGGAGCTGGTTGGACTTAGGCCAACTGTTATCAGAGGAAATGGTTCCGAGATTATTGCCCTTTCCAAGGCCTCCTTAGGGGCCACTCAAGTAATGGTTTCAAACACCTGTGCTTGCTGGTTGTTGTTTTCATTTGATGATTTTTTTCTTCATCAAATTATTTTTATTATTATTTTATTATTTTAAGAATTTTCAGATATTTTGTGATGTGTGAATTGAAGTATTTAAAATTATTTTTTGTTTAAGAATTCTGAAATGAGTTGGGTGCTTAAATCATAGCAGTTTCAGTGAGATTATCATCTGTTTTCTCAGTATGATGAGGCCTTGTGTTTTCTTCATCTATTTGTTGCATTTGGATACACTCTAACATGATATAAACTAGAAAGACATCGAAGGATTCAGATTCAGATTGTGATAGTTTTAGTGGGAAATTTGGACCATTTTAAGATTGGTCTGAACAAAATTAGATCATAGAAACACACATGTTTGATAACACAAATAAGAACTGATTTTTGTTTTCAGAAACTGAAAAATGAAAATGCCGTACCGTGTTTGTTATAACACTTTCCTGGAAGTGGTGTTGAAAAATTTTCCATGAAATGGGCCAGGTTCATAATACACTGAAATATTGATTTTCTCATAAAAATATAAGCACTGTTAAAATTGAAAACTGTCCCAAAGGGACATGTTCCTATTTTAATTTTTGAAACATTTTTCTGAAAAATCATGTTGTTTCTACTACCAAAAGAGCCTTGATATTGAGGACTATATCTTTGCTTCTGTAGTATATGCTTAACTTTTATGGCTGTGCTCTATCGTTTTGTCTAATAATAATAATTCTCTTCCTAAATTACCTTTCTATTATTTAATTAATTATTTATTCGTAAAATCTTGATTATGCAGTGTCCATATGGTTCCCAGTTTTTTTTTTTGCTCAATTAGAGTAATTAAAAAAAACTTTCTATAAAAATATTCTAAAACTACTGTAGTATGTACCAAATTGGATTCCACATGAGACTTGTCTTTTGAAAAAAGGAGTTTAATGTAAAAAAAAGTAAAAGACGAGTTTGGTATAAAACTTTCAGTGTAAAAAGTGAACTCGATTTTTTCAAAGACGAGTTTGGTATAAAAACTGAACAAGTAGTATCCAATGTGGCCAAAAGTGTCATGTTTTTGTATTTACTTTTCAAACAACTCTTTTTTAATAATTTTTTTAAAACTATGTCTTTTTTTTTAAAAAGAAATCCCTTAGTTCCATCTTTTAAGTATTTAAAATTGGGTTAGATCCTTTCTCTTTCTTCAAGCATGAACCAATCACAATGTTCAACTTATGAGTCTTAGATGTGGCATCTTGTATTTATTTCAAACTTTTTAAATTGGTCTTTATTCTTTTCATGGGCAAGAGTAAGTGAATTAGTTTTATTTTCAAGGGTGTAGATAGCATTCATGAATCAGTAGATGCAATGGAATATGCAAAGTCCTTGGCTAAAGCAAGTGGTGCCATAGTTGCAGTATCTGGAGCAGTTGACATTGTTACAGATGGACAGCAAGTTGTTGGTGCTCGTAATGGGGTGGCCATGATGCAACGGATCACAGCGACGGGATGTTCTGTCACTGCTCTCATTGCTGCTTTTGTTGCAGTTGACCCATTACATGCTTTGGAAGCTACAGTTTTGGCATTATCTGTCTTTGGTGTTGCCGGTGAGATGGGTATGGAAATGGCTAAAGGTCCAGCTTCATTGAGGATGCACTTGATAGATTCACTGTACGGGCTTGATCAACCAGCTGTACTTTCTCGTATCAACATCACCAGCTTGTCATAAAACGTGGGGAGCTCTGTGTGGTACGTCGATTACCATGGACTTGTTTTAGCCATGTATAGTGCTCATACGTTGAGCAATGTGATAACTGACAAATTGATCAGCATGTTATACACTATGTGTACTTTATTGTTCTTTTTACAAATCATAATGATCCCATGGTCTCTCCTATTTACAAATAAACAATTTAAACCATTAGGGTGTTTTTCCTTATGTTGCATCTGATTTTTATTTTGTTGTTGGATTTTTTCTTTTTCCTTTTTGTAAAATAGAAACTTGGTCCTCAGGACTCTCAACAGCTTGTTCAGAGACCTGACTTGAGTTATTTTATTAGCCAACATTATTCAATGATCACAGGGAAATAACTGCAGTATGAAAATTCAGAAAGTAAGATATGCTTATTGGTTTTCAGGCCATGAGTTTTGGTAGAGTGATTCTTTATACTATTCTTGGACTATATTATACTTGAGCTTGAAATCTGAACTTTTTCAAGTTTTGCAACACAATTGACTCTCTAGCAGCCAGGTCTGGTCCATTATGCTGTAGACAAACAGATTTTGAGGGGAAAGAAAAATTTAAGAAAAAAATGTTCTTAATGATGTTTTACAGTACTTATGATTATGGTGGTAATTTTGGTAAACTTCACAGTTCAGGTGCTATCTTTTCTGTCAAGAAAGATAAAATTTGTTAATGATGGATGGATGGATATTTTTGCAATTGTTTTCTGGGTGTGATATTTTGTTGCCCCGAAATTTAATCTTAGAATTGTGAGAAAGCAATAAAGATCCCACCCCTGAAGCATGTGGACTTGTCTGCAATCTTTTTTGTGGTTTGCATCCCCTGGTGACCAAGGTTGTCTAGTCCATGTTGGACTTGACAGTCATGGATTATATTGACATGAAATTGTAAATACTGTTGCAAATAGAAACTGCTTAAACCAATCTGGGTGAGCTATTCTGGCTCTACTGGAATATTAGTTGAAATTCATTTTCTACTTCTAGGTTTTCCCTAAATGTTATATGTCTAATCATATTTTGCCTAGCCTTTCCACAAACGCTCCTTGTGATAATATTCTTCCTAGCCACATCTCATGAACACAGGCTCCCAACCTGCGTCTGTCAAAACAATAGGTAAATTTGTTGCCTTATGCTTACCTTGTAAGATTCCTTCTTTCTTTCTTTCTTTAATTTTTTTTTTTTTTTTTTTTGGTGGTGGGGGGAGGATTCAAGAGCTCTCTGGAAGTGATTCTTTACTTTTAGTCCCCATCTTCAATAATATAGGTGATATCCTTCTCATTCATTTTCTGATCTGCTGATGTTCAAGCTGAGATACTGAAAAGCAGTTTAAGGCTGAACTTCAAATTTTGTTTAACTTTGGTCACTCTGCCATGAATTAAGTGGATGGTTAAGTTCTAAATCACATTACTTGTACAATTCTCTTCTTTGCATGCATGTTTCGATGACTTTATCACACAGTCAATTCTCTTCCACTTAATCCCTATTTCATGGCCAGATATCTTTCCGATTAAGGGGGAAAGCTCTCTCCTGTTACATGTATCCTATTTTCATTTCATCAGGGAAAAGCCATCTTTTTCTCAACAATGTCTTTGTCATTGGAGCAATAGCCTTGTGTTAGATAGGAACGGATTTGATAAATAGTGATAACCCTCGGATGGGGTATTAGTACATAAAGATCTATTAGATAATGAACTATTGGTTCTAAGCCAGTTTGGTGATGCCTTGCTTTATGGAATTCTCTAAATTAGATAGCCAAAACTTTTAGTTGGAACATGGGTGACAAAGTTCTGGTAAAAACCAACTTATGAATCATAAATCAATTGCAGAGTAGACTTCTTAAAGCAGGCACGAATGTTCACCTCTTGATGTTGGTGATAACGTCTCTCTCCAAGTCTTAGATGGGCTGGTAGCTATTGCTAAACAAGTAAAATTACTGGAATCCTCCAAAGACTCTATGGAGTGGCTTACTGTTTCCACACATGCTTGAATATGAGGAAGGAGGAGCCCTTATTTGAGTGCAACATGGGGTAACTAGACTTGGATTGGTTTTTAGGTACCACACTAATTTGTGCGGTTCTTTCTGTGTTGGGGACCTTTTTTTGAGACAGTCTTCATCATTGGTGTCTGATGCCTGTGAGAATATCTTTCCTATATTCAGTTTACAAGTTACAACAGAGTTACGGCCGTCGTTAAGTATTATATTCTGCATAATTGTCTTACCTAATGGATAAATAAATATGTGCTTTATCAAATTCAAAAGTCCATTGAAGCCTTCATTTATCAAACATCACAATTCAACCTAGAATTAAAATGTAGAAAATTTAAGTACATTGTAGTACTGTACAAGTTTCAAATTTAAAGTTCTTGATACAAGGGATGTGCTGAATAAAATTGCTTACAAGTTGGCTACTTTCTTTTGATCTTGAATGATCCTTTTTTTTTTTTTTTTTGTACTGATGTGGCTGCTTGTAATTGGTTGCAATTGTGAAATATGGGAACTGTGAAATGTGAAACTGGTATTGATGAAGCAGGAGTCCATGTTCGATTTTACCATGTTTTTGTGTGGGAAGAGAGGGGGGTTGGGCACTTGTGGAAGTTAGAACCTAGTGGACTGATAAAACTTAAAACATATTCCTTACTCATAGATGCCACATTAACAGGAAAATAACAAACCATACACACATTCATTTTCCCACAACCACACCCACATCAAATTTTCATTCACAGTACCATCCTTAGTAGCTTAGATGGACAGTGATCCTCAACAATGTCTCTGCACCATCTGTGACATGTTGTCCAGATGGTATGAGTGGCCGCACCTCACCAAAACCACGAGCATTCTTAAACTTTCCTGTTCCACCGGTCACAGACAAACGTGACATAGCGCTTCCAATCTTGTACACTCCAAAGAAGTTGAGGTTATCACCATATTCTCCTCCTTCCATCATAGCTGTGAATGCCATCATTTGTGTGGTACCATCTGCAGAGCTTGCCACATAAACTCCCTGGGCTTTCCCTATAGACTGTGACCCTAGCTCTGGACCAGAGGTCAACACATCATCAATGACAGTGATCGTTCCAAAACCTAGACCCAACCCATCAGGTCCTAATTGGGTTGCCGTTTTACCATTCTGGTTTGGGTCATTTGGTTTTCCTCCAAAAGCACTACCTGCTAATCCTGTTCCTAATGGGATACCGTTGTTGCCATTAACAAGTGGAATGGCACCATTGGCATTGGGGATGGCGACCCCATCTTTTGGAGGATTGAACCCCACTGGCCTAGCAAAGGGTACTTGACCACTGTAGATGTTCCCTAGCAAGCCGGTAATCGGCCTAGCTGTAGGGTTATTGCCTCCAAGAATGTCATGCATGTATAACTCAAGGACTGGCGCTTCCCCACCTGTGGTTGCAAGATCCACTGCTGACACAATTGTTGCCATCCATATGCTAGCAATTAGCATGGTGATGGAGACGTCCAGTGATGATTGCTTGAACATCTTGCAATTTGTGTGTGTGAGGGGCTTTGGGTCTCTAAGAACTTCTAGTTGAAGGTTAACCAGAATATGTGGTTGTGCTGTAGACCTTGCTCTTTAAATAGACAGGAGGTCATTTGGTTAAGATGGAGTAGTTGTGAAACACAAACGCTGGTGCAGTTGTTGGAGTGTGTATATTAGTTGTGGGAAGCTAAACCAATATGTTTTGGGTCTTTTTATTAGCCACACATGTCATGTGTTGAATGGATGAAATCTAATGCATGATGGGTTCCTGAACCAATTTTATCTATCATTTGTTTTGGTTTGTGATACTGAAAACTCAAGAACCTTAGCTGTTAATTCAAACTTATAAAGATTTTCTTGAATAGGTCTATACACATTTCTGGCTCCCTGTTTTGGTTAGGTTTGATCTTTTTTAACTATATATCAAAGGGACAATTTTAGCATTATCAAATTTTCATTAACTTTGTAACAACTTCAGGGTAAAATGGGACATTCCTGATAAAACAACATTGTTTTTTCATATTAAATTCTTTTTAAAGATAGAAATTCTTTTCATTAGTTACAAAAATACAGTCAAGAGCTCTTATTTAGGTTTAAAAGAGATTTTGATTTCTAAAATATCAATCCAAATAGCGCTTTAGATATGACTTAGCATCCAACTAGCACTTAACTATTAGGGCTACTACAACTTCTAGTTTTTCCCAGTTCCTACTTTCTTTCCCTGTCTAGTCTCTCCCCTCACCCATCTTGATATAAGCTTAGATATTTTAGTTACCTTCCTTTCCAATTTTTACCACATCCTGCTTAAGCTTCAAATCAGGTCGAACTTGTGTTGTCTAGAAGTGTGAATCAAGAAGAAAGTTAAAGTTCAAAAACATTAGACCAGTGAAAATCTTTGCTTGTCTAGCTCCAAGGAATCGGTTTCAGATGATTCTTTCTAGAAGTTAAATGCATACTTAACACAGCAAAACTTTCAGAACATGGGTACACCAGCAAGGAAAAAAAAAAACAAGGAAAAAGGTGGATTTATGTAGGACTGGCAGGTTTTGGAAAACCCAGTTATCAAGGTATGAATGGAAACATACAGTTTTGAAAGCGGGTTGTAAACTTCAGATGAAGCGGTAAGCGTTTGTTAAGCTCATTACCAGAGTGATAACTTATCGCAGCTCTGCTTGGATCGAGGTAAGAAGGTTTCTTATCTTAGTTTTTTATTTTTTATTTATTTTATGCCATTATCTATAAATTAGGCTTTTCTGCTATTGTCTGTACATTTTGGAAAGGTTCTAGGCAATGGCATCCATTCACAGTTTTTTTTTTTTTTTTTTTCATTTCAGGGTCTGTATATATGACATTCTGAATCTTTGTTTGTGTAAAAAGTCCAAGTTAATCTCCTTGTTGCATATTAGCAACTGTAGAATCACTTTTATAGTTCAGAATGGGAGAATGAATAAAAGGTCATCACTGAAGATCTCAATTGTCCATGTCTGGTATTGATTGCTCAATAGTGTACAAGGTGTAACACATAGCTCTATGGTTAAAGGATTCATCCAACAAGAGATAGTTGTCTATATGCCATTACCAAATTCAAACAGATCGCATAAAGAACATTTCTATCAGGGGATTACAACTCAAGTATCAATAAATTTTTGAAAACATTGCTGGACTCACTGCTAACACAGACACAGAAACTTCAATCCATGCCCACACTCATTTTCACATAAAAACAAATGCACATTTCCTCTTAAACCACTATACTGATACCATTCTCAGTAGCTTAGATGGGCGGTAATCCTCAGCAGTGTTTCCACACCATCTGTGACATGTTGTCCGGATGGTATGAGTGGCCTTATCTCTGCAAACCCACAAGCATTCTTAAACTTGCCTGTCCCACCCGTCACAGACAAACGTGACATGGTGCTCCCAATCTTGTACACACCAAAAAAGTTGATGCTATCCCCGTATTCCCCTCCTTCGATCATTGCAGTAAATGTCATCATCTGAGTTGTCCCGTCTACGGAGCTTGCCACATAGACTCCTTGAGCTTTCCCCATTTGCTGGGACCCCAAATCAGGCCCGGAGGTCAACACATCATCAATGACAGTGATCGTTCCAAAGCCTAGTCCCAGCCCATCGGGTCCTAGTTGGGTTGCAGGTCTACCATTATTACGATTAGGATTTCCAACAAAGTTTGTGCCTGCTAAGCCAGTTCCTAGAGGGATGCCATTGGTGTTCACGGTTGGAAGAGCGCCATTGGCATTGGGGATAGCAACCCCACCTTTTGGGGGAAGGAACCCAACTGGCCTAGCGAAGGGCACTTGACCACTATAGATGTTCCCTAGCAAGCCAGTGACCGGCCTAGCTGTTGGGCTACTTCCACCAAGAATGTCGTGCATGTATAACTCAATCACATGCTCTCCACCCTCTGCTGCAACCTCAACTGCAGCCACGGTAGTTGCAATGTGCCCAATAGCAACAAGCAGTGTGAAGAAAATGGATGTCGACAGTGGCTTCAACATCTTGAAATGTGAGTAGCGAAAGGGCTTGTTGGTTAAGTGAAGGTGCTTGAGCTGACTATGCAAATGAGCAACAGACCTTTCTCTTTAAATAAATGGGAGATTATCAGACTTTGATGGAGTTGTTGCTAGACAAGGTGCTGAGCAACATTATTTGACTTTAGCCTTTTAGGTATCATTATTATAATAAGTATCCAGTGGCAATCTCTTTATTGAAGGACATTTGCAGTGGATTGGGTGGGTGGGTGCAATCCAATGTACAATGGGTGCTACCAGAGATTATATAATATTAACTCCAATTACCTGATGATATGATCACAATCATTCAATATTTGGAAGTTTATGTTGATTTGGTGAAGGGAGCGGGAGATGGTGAGATTTACTCACAAGTGTGGCAGCTACAAGTACAACCAAACCACACTTCAGAAAACAAACGAAAAATTTTGCTTACCGGATGGATGGCTAAGGAACACCATCTGATTACAATTTAACTAGGAAAATTGCGTGTATGTTATACCATTCCTGCAAGCCCCAAGCTTATAGCTACTCCCTTCTATATTTTCCTGTCCTGCATCTTCTATATGGCTAACATAGTTTAAATTCTTGTTTCATTGACTATCAGTAAATTTTTTCTTTTCACAGGGCTTTATTTTGACATAGGCCTGGCTTAATGATAGTTAAATTCCAAATCTTTTTTAGGATAAACTTTTGAAATGTTGCAGTCTGATGTAACATTTAAATGGGTCATATCAGCGGTTGAATACTGATGATGTTAGTCAATTGTAAATTAATCAAGGAGCTTAGTTGTGAAGGTCATTTTTTCTTTTTCTTTTTAACATTAGGAGGGGCTTCTATACTTACCCAACTCCTACCATCATACTTCATGCAGAGCCAAAGCACCTAAGTTTTGGTCCATTTAATAGGCCAATTCATAAATCATGCTGAAAATCAACATTCCATTTCTTAACAGTCACCTTTTGTGCTCTTGGGAGAGAGAGAGAGAGAGAGCAAAATATGGTATCTAAACTCTGAATAATGATTCTCAAAGTAGGCATTTTATTCTTGATCCGCTGGTCATTGAATTGAAATTCTTGTTTGTCCTTTACAGTGGTATGAAGCCTAAACAAGAACTTCCAACCTCTCAATATCAAATGAAGAAAGAATACTAACAATACAGGCAATGGATTAAATGGAATCATGGCAAAGCTGAGTTGTGTATCTGCTGTGTAGTGTCTTCATGATCCATGACTTTGGTCTGCCTTACCACTGGGAAAATCAATTTCCAAACTGCATGGTGGGAGTGGGGTGTGTTTCAGTCAGTAATCATCTCACAATTAGCTTATAAATGAATGTGATTAGCTTAGAAGATGTTAAACATACGGTAAATCGTGGCTGCTAACCACTCATTCACAATTTTCACCCACGTACTTGCCCAACCGATGTCAATGCTCCATCTGCTTGTTTTAAATGCAAGAGTCAAATATATACGAAAAATGCTGAAAGAAGGGATTTGGATGGAATAAGAACATGAGTAATCTACAGCTGCTTACTTCCTGGCTGAGCTATCTAGGTTCCAGCTGATGAACAACATAGCAAAGTACATAGCCCCCAGGGAGAATATCATGTGGAAAAATCCATACTTATAAGGGATATCATCCTCCTCTTGAACTTCATCTTTGCGGAACTGGACAGCATAGAAGGACTCATTACTTCTTGCCAAATGAACAGGGATTAACAGAAAAATGTAGTCACCTGGAATGATTGTGAATCAATGCCTGTGGAAAAGGTTGCCATCACAATTGCACATATTGCAATGAGGAAGCTCTGGAAGCAGGAGGATGGGAGAGCAAACTTTTAGTGAAGTGATCAAGAAAAACACCCATACAAGGAAACAAAAAGATTTATGCTTAATGTTACTGTATCTTGATAATTTCTATGAATCATTGTCTAGCTTTAAACACCAAGAACTATTCTGAATGCCAAGGACTGATGCTTTTGTAACCTGTTTTGACTATAGTTGAACAAGTTACAATAGCATCAGTCAGCAACTGGAAATGAAGGTATCTAAGTCCACATTTGGAGGATGACAAATACCAGTCACTTCAACAGGACAGATGGTAAGTGAATCAGCATGACTATGGATTCTCACAGTCATGCTTTTCTATTACTTACTTTGAAGGATTGCATCAATGGAAGTAGACGGGAAAATAAGCAGATTATTAAGCTTACCAGTACAGTTATCCAATCAGCATTACTCTTCTCTTGCTTTTGTGCGTTGCAGTTTTCAGTGGCAGGCTCACTGGAAAATTTTTAAAGTCTTTGGCAGCTAAGTGAAATGGCATAATACTCGAAATGAGTCCAAGCCAGTGACTTAGAATGTTTGGGAGAGATTTCTAACCTTCTGATAGCAGACCAACAGAGGAAAACAATATAAGAAGCCATGATCCCTGAAGATAAGAGACCTCTATTGACCTGTTCTAAGCATCCAAATAATCACATATCAGAGACTACAATGACTATTATGTTGATAGGAACCTGGTGAAACATGATAAAAAGAGAAGGAAAAAAAAAAAATCATTTCCAAATAAACTAAAATCATGTCTTCCTGGGAATTCAGAATACAAACATCGCTTGATGGGCCATAATTAACAAGAGCATCCATATGAATGTGAGGAAAAAAAAACATACCAACTGGAAAGAAGTTCTTAAAAAAGCTTACCTTAGAATGCAAAGACATAGCCATCATTACCACAAGCAAAATTGCAGTCCAAGTGATGAAAAATATGTTGAGACTGCAGGAGGTTCTTGGGGCATACAGGGAGTACATCAACACGATTCCACACATAGAAGCAATATAAAAAAGTGTTGACATGAATAACCCCAGGAAGCAGCTGCAGAATATGAAAGAGCCGATATATCAGCAAATTCACAACAATCAGTTTCAAGGAAACAAGCCAATGCAATTGTGACTATACTTCAAAAAATCAATTAAACTCATTGGAATAAAGTTTTATGCTTCTGCTAGCACATGCCCTTCCTAGCATATTTGTAGTTAGTCCATGAATTTGTACCTTGGTTTCCTTTTCTCATCAGGCATCCAGTAATTATTCCACCATGTGATAAACTGGATCACACTAATGAGCTGGAGAACAAGAAATATCCTACACCATATAAGGCACAGGATGAGTATTAGTCATGGCAGACATTGGTGAAAACATAATTATAGCAATCTCCCCTCTTTTCTTCACTAGAAATTATAACTTATAGCTATAGGGTCTGCATGTTCACAACATACTAGAATGGAGATTCAAGCCTTTGATAGACAAATTGAAACAATTTGTTCTTCGTAAAGAGGAATAAAGGTTCACGTCTTATATTGCTTTATATAGAAACTTTAAGCCAAGGGTTGGAATATTACCCTGCACCGACACGAGCAAGTTCACCTGCAAGAAGAGTATAAACTTGTTAATTATCAGTCCCAAGATGGAAATTTGGAAGGGAAAAGTGAAACTCAACAGTAAAAGAAAGCATTTCTCATAGAACTTCAATGGGGACACGCCTGTTCTTCAAATTTTTGACTTGAGTGCTTCCTCTTTTCTTGATTGTTATGTAAAGGAATATATAAGCATGAACCAGGCTTGCATTTTCAGGCTTCTTAATTGGGACTCAAGTTGAACATACCATAGAAATGAATAAAATCCGAGGGGAAAAAGAATGGAACTGTCAATGATACAATCAGTAGGATAAACTTCAATTTCCACCATCTGGAATGCCACTCACTGCTAGCTTCATCTAATTTGCTTGTTTTAAATGTTGTGAGGAACATTAAAAGGAAAAATATCTGAATTATTGTTAAGGATGTTAAATCTCAAAGGAAAAAGTAGTAATGGAAACCAAGTGTATACCATATCAGAGCAGTGATGATACAGTTCATAAGCATCATATCTGAATTATTGTCGTCATGTTAAACAAAGGATACAAAGCAACCTAAACTCACACGAAGAACTCCCATAGTATGAAAACAATCACGTCCCTCGATTCCACAAGATTCTAGATCTGCAAGAGAAATTATTAATCATAAGGAAACACCAAACAGCATCATGGGATATTCCTTTCAAGTCTCAGCTTTGTAGAGTTCAAGTGTCATAAGAGGTATCTGCTCAGCTGCTACAAGTTGGAAGAAACATTAGACAATGCACAAAAAGCATAGGACCAAAAGTGCCAAACAAATGTATCTGGTACAGAAATTGGATAAGAAGCAGTTATGCCATTATGTAATTGTTAGTTATTGTTAAATAGAGCCTATTAAATAAAAATGCTGACACAAAATACCGATAACAAGCTTCAAATGCTGCATTTTGGGGCATTTTCATTGAACCTCAGGCATAGTTTCAACCTTCTGAGAATTGCACCAAAGCTATTGGCAGAACATCCTGGCCTTATCAGAAATGAGATAGCTTCATAATCAAAGACCATGGTTCAGACTCTCACAAATTCAGGGTCTTGTAGTTTGATTTGCCATGAGAGATTGATAATTCAGGGTAGTATAGATAAGTAGTGAGAGGCTGTACTTATGACTCACTATTCATATCTGAAAATAAACTTCTTATTAAAAAAAATTTCTTACAGAGGATTCTTCAAGCTTTCTGAGAATTGAAAACTTCATCAGATGGCAAGATGATCCAGTCCTACAATGAAATTTTACTCAAAATTTGGAGGAAGAACATTGACTTACACTGAAGCTGAGGGAAGACCTTTTGTCCATAGTCGCGGATGAACCAAGCACTAAGATTTGTCAACAAGAAGATAATGCCATATGAATATCGAGCCTGCAAAGACTTTTTCCTTTCTACTGAGCATTCAACACTCTTCTGTTCTAATGCCGTAGGTAGTTCTTCAACCATCTCTAAACTGATTACATTGTTTTCCCCAACCTTGGCCTCGACAACTTCAGCAGAGGCGCTCATTCTGCATTCAATCACAATAAAGTTAAAAGATTAACTAAAATTTTCAGATTTTTCTTCACAATAGAGGCTGCATGCCCAAGTAGTTGTAATCTTTACATAGAGCAACTTCAATGGGCTGGAAAAGTATGAGCATTTCTCAGTAAAACTGACAGTACAGCCTCAATCATGCATCAAGTAAAATGTAATTTTCTCCATGGAAGAAATTTTTGAAGATGATATTGAAAATGGTTGAAGTACATCAACTTCATGCAATTAAAAGTGATTAACTAGTTACTTTTACACCATGGGAACTGCAGCTCAAAAAATCATTTTCTTTAAAAAGCTTCATTGTGCTAGAACAATGTGTAGTCAAATCTAGATCTCCTGATAAACCTAAATTTTCTACACCTGCCCCCCAACTAAAATGGAATTTTATCCACATAAGATTGAGATTTCAAAGTCACATTAAGCTCAAGTTGCAAGAAAAACATAATTGTTTTTCTTCTATTAAACTACATTCTCAAAGGCAATTCAGATAAGAAAAAGCCCTTCCATGTACTTCGAAAAGGTAGAACAAAATGTAATCTTCCCCTTAAATCTAAGAAGTTCCTGCATAACTCATCCATCAATTTTGTCCACCTATGAATGTGAATTTGTAAAGACCATAAGGAAAATGCTTGAACTAAAATTAATTTAAAAAAAAAAAAAAAAAAACAAATAAGCACCCTTCAACAGATAATCATGCTCAAAGTAGGCATGTTTCCAATATATGAAAATGGAGAGGAAAAAACACTAAGTATCACTGCCACAACCACCACCACGAACCCTAAAGAAAACATAAATAGAAGGGAAAACAACCAGTAAAAGGCAGGAATGGGAATGCTAACCTTTGATTACTGGTTTAGAATAGAGATGGTATTTAGTCTCCAGACTCCCCGGCCTAAAGAAATGAATGAAGCTCTGTTTTCACTCCTTACAACAAGATAATTACTATTGAAGCAGCCAGTTTTAAAAGGGCATTTAACAACTGGCAGTGTTTCATAATTATATTACCACCTAGCCCCAAAGCCTTAGGCTATGTTTGGTTCCCGGAAAGTACAAAGGAAAGAAAAAAAATGCTAAGGAAAATGATTTTCTCATGTTTGGTTGTCCTATGAAAAATATCAAAGAAAATTAAATATAATTAAAACTAATTAAAAGCTTATGTATTTTTAAATTATTTAATCTTTATATTGATGAGTTAAAATAAATAAAATGAGTTTAAAGTAACAAAAAAAATAATTTATCAACTTTTAATCTATTTTTTTATTTTCCTTCATTTTTTCTTTCCTTCTACTTTTCCTTTGTATTTTCTTTCCCTCGCATTTTCCCTCCAATTTTCCGGCAACCAAACATAGCCTTAATATCCAAACCATTTCTCTCATGTCCTTTTCTATGATGTCATGACGCTCCATCCCACACCATGGAGCCCTGGGCTAGTCTTTTACATATAATATCAGTGCTTGACACCCAAAATCTCTGAACAATTACAAACAGGATACAATACTCCACATTTATTACAATATATTTTTTAGGTGTCTAACAAATATTATAATAAATACCATTTTCCATATCTGAGAATTTATCTTTGTTTTTGACATTTTTTGCAACAGGACAAGGCTAAATGATTTTTTAAGTGAAGTTTGGCTTGAGTTAATGGTTTCCAATCCAGAGAAACTCATACCAAATGTTCAAATTCTGAATGCAGAAGTTTTCATTTAGTAAATCTAAGTAAGAGATCAACAGATTCATTTCTTTTTTTTTTTTTTTTTTTTTGAAGTTCAAGACAATATTGGGAAAGCAGAACTTGATATTGGGTCAACAAATAAGTTCCTGGATTATTTAAATCACAAAAACAGAGATATGATAGAGATGGTAATGATCATTGATTTGTCTGAAGAGGAGGAATGAAGCTACAATATTGAGAAAGGTCTAGGAGATTAGAGATGCTTTGATTCTGAATAATGTATGACAAACAGAGGAAGACAATGCAGGTAGGGCCCAAGGCCTTGACCAAGGCCTAGACCAAGGCCTAGAGCCCTCCTGGTTTTCAGACTCTGTGTGGGCATCCAATCTACTAGGCGTTTGTAGGTGCTGTAGTGGCGGTTGGAAGTGAGGCTGTGCTCAAAGACTATTTGAATAGCTTTTGCCCACAAGTAACCCTTGAAGCCTAAAGCCACGAAAGAACTATCCATTAGGATTATGAAGTGCTGAATATTTCAAAGATGTATGCACCCAAAAAGAAAATAATTCATAGGGTGATAGAAGATAGAAGTTTAATTAATTTGTTTTCACATAACTTTGTCCTTCCCAGCTCACTTTCACAATATAATATATTCTCATGTGTGGTTAGGTATTGTATCATTGGGTTTAGGTTGTCTTCTAGAGTGAGTCAGTAGGGGAATGTAACTTGAAATGGTGGGGAAATGGATTTGGTGAAAGTTGGAAAGAATGCAGGGGGAGGGTATGGAAGTCTCTCACCTCCTTCCACAAGTTTGGTTGATAAAAATATCTCTTCCTTCTCTTTTACTTCTGCTAGTCTCTCTTACTTGGTTTTTGAAATGATAACACATCCATGGGATCATCAAATGTGGAGGAGGGAATGGCAAAACTTGAGACCTCTGAGCTATCAAGCCAACTTGCATTCCCATTTTCAAGGGCATGGGTCCTGGTAAAAAGGTCTTAACACCATTTCCTTCAAGAAAAGATGTTCACTAAGCCCAACTTTTGGCATTTTAAGGGCTTGCCCACCCACATTTAGTTCCATATTGTTATGAAAAAAAATAAAAAGGCTTAAAATTAAAAATTGATAAATAATTTTAATTCTAAAATTTATTTAATAAAATAAATTTTAAAATTCAAACAAAAACATTTTTTTTTTCATTTTAAAGTTTATTTAGAAACAATTCAATACACTCAAAATTAATAATCAGTTTTATTAAGAATAAAATAAAAATAAAAAATCAAGTCAAAGAAAATCTATAATGATTTACTTTTTAAAGTATTTAAAAAAATTCTTTATAAGAAGTTAAATACAATATAATTTAATTATAAAAATATATTGTGATATGTTTCAAATTTAAGAAATACATATGTAATATGAAAGGATTGTATACCCTTTAAATCCAATACACAATAAAATTGTATGCATATTGAAGATGCTCCAAATCTTCATGAATAAACAAGTTTTGATTTCTTTAGTTGTAGAATACAATGAAGGATTTTTATGAAGGGGAGGACCCCCTTTTTATTTATATGCTCCTCATTCATGAAGCTTTCAGGAAGTTTCCTCATTTTTCTTCTTTTCAATTGATTTTCAATTTGAATCATTTTTATGTTTAATTTTGAATTATTAAACTTTAAGTGATGAGATGATGACTCTAAGTTTTGATCATGTTGTCTATATGATGCAGCTAATGAATCTATGGTATTTGCAGAACTGTCTAATATAGATGAGTTACTGTCTAATTTTGCAAATATGTCTAACTCATGAGTAACTGGTTAAATTATATGCACTATCTAAATTATATGCAGAATTATGAGATGCAGAAATTTTTATCTTAAGAGATCTAGATGAACTAACTTTACTTAGTTCCTTTGTAATATTACTCATTGTCACATAAAATAATCACAATCTTATCATTGATTAATTCAAATATATTTCTGAACGAAGACCACTACAAGCAAAATCAATATCGGACTTACGCTCCTTCTATCCTTTGAACACCGCTATCTAGATTGATTAAATCGTTCACATAAAATTCAATTTGAACTAATTTATAACTAAATTAGTAATTACAAACTGTTCAAAATTGTAACATCACTCAGTTCTTAAGCAGAACTTAACTTTGATACCATTTCAACTCAAGACATCAAACAGTTCATAAAACAAAAGATAAATTTTGTAAATATAATTTAAAGCATAAAATGAGCACAAAAAAATTGAATCTCAAATAAAACTTTCTATTGAAATAATAATAGATTTATAGGAGGAGATGTGCTTATCACTATATTTATTTGTACTAATATCATATGTACTATTTGAAAACCTTTATATATATATATATATATATATATATATATGTTATGTGTTAATATCAAAGTATGAAAATTTAATTTTCAATGACTAACATAGACATTAAATATATAGTAAACAATCATATAACATTAATAATCAAGTATATCATACATCATCTAATTTTACAACATCTTGTGTGACATTATTGTCAAAAATTTAACTAGGAAACCTGTATATGTAAGGTATATATGGACTCCTGTATCAATTACTCAAAGACATTGGGGCTCAAGGTTTCATCAACACCTACAAAAAAAAATTGTGAATGGGGAAAAATTAGTTTACTAATGTACTGCAAAATATTGTAAATAATAAAATTAGTATTCATGAAATTATTTCTTTACTATTAACAAAACCAATTGATATAATTACCACTAGAACTTCTAGTATTGATTCATCATCTTATATAAAAATTAAGTTATATTAAATTATCATTAACTTAAAAAGAATAAATTAAAATTAACAATATCGGAAAACTCTCTAGGTATTTGGAACTTTAGTGCCAAATAGCTCTTAAGGTGTCTACATCTTTAATGCTAGATACCTTTAAAGGCATTTGAAACTTTAGTGTTGGATGCTTCAAAGAGAGTCTAGCCCTGAAAAATTAGACAACCATCATTAGCTCCTTCTTAATTAGGCTTCAAAAATGGAAAAAAAAAAATTGTAAAAACCATGGCTCTTTACTTCTAACACTATTAGAGATAATTATTTGTTTATCCACTACTTTAAAAATACAACTTTCTTTGAGGCCTTTCTTAAGGTTATGGATAGATATGAAGAGACAAAATGGAGGAAGAAGGAGAGGAAGGCGAGTGTGTTGTGTTGCAAGCATATTTATAAAGAGAGTTTTGGTAGATGCAAAGAGAGTTTCTGGACATGGAAGGTTAGACACAGTGGAAAGGTCTGGATAATGAGGAAATGTTCGGAATGGAAGGTCAGATACAAAAAATAAAAGCATCTGGATGTACAGTTTTGAACCATCCGAGTATGTTTGAAAGTTGGACCCTATAACACTAAACACCATTCGTGACACCTCTTGTTTTATAGGTTTTGGTGGGAGCAAATTCCCAAAATGTGATGAGGAATGGATGAAGAGATTTTGGGTGGGGCATTTATAGATTCTCTTGTTTTTTGTTTGGCCAACTTCTCTTACAAATAAGAAATGACTTTTGAAAAGAAAAATAAAAATGACTTTTGACAGCTTAGATATGATCCTCAAACCCCTAGCAGTTGATTGTTCTGTCCCTCAACAATAGGATGACAATAGGATGTTTGATAAATTTATGGTAAATTTTTAAAAAATAATTATTTGTAAAAAAAATGGTAGTTTAAAAAAATATTAATAAAATTACAACACTCTCTGCCAATAAGCTTCACCAAAAGTGTCACATCACAACTTGTGTTCTGAAGGCGTAATTTTAGCGTATTATCATGAAATTGTGTGTTCAAGACATGACTTTATTTTATTTCTTTTCATTTTTTCTATTTTTTCTTGTGATTTTTTTTTATGTAAATTAATTCATTTTTTCATTTTTTTAAAAATTTTATTGTTTTTCTATCTTTTTTTTTTTTGGTTTTTTTTTAAATGTTTTTTAATTATTATTTTATATACAAAGTGTAAAAAATAGCATGAAGGTTCCAATTGGTTCCTTTGTAGAGGTTTATTTTGGAAGAATATGAAAAAAGCAATTGAAAATAAGTAAATATAAAAAAAAAATTAAAAATAAATAAAAATTTTGAAAATAAATAAACTTAGGTGGTGTTTGTTTTTTGATTGAATAGAAAAAACTAAATATTTTGGCTTTTTCTATTCAGCTAAAAGTAACCTGTTAACATCATCCAATATAACTAAAGTAAACTTATTATCAATAGGTTCAGTTTAGTTATGTTGGATGGTATCAATAGGTTACTTTTAGCTGAATAGAAAAAACCAATTATTTTGGTTTTTTTTATTCAGCCAAAAAACAAACACCACCTTAGTTATTTACATAAAGTCATTGTCTTGACTCATTTTCTAATTTTATACAAATTTGATTAATTAAATAAAGATTAGAAAAGAAATATTGAAAATTAAAAATAAATATATTTCATAGGTTATTATTATTATTTTATTTTAATGAGGACTTCAATATTTTATATTGAATCTTATTTTGAAGATATAATTTTAATTAAAAACTCTATCTTCAAATTACCACTTTAGTAGAATGCACTAAAATCATATCTTCAAATCATGACTTTAACAAAATACATTAAAATTTATATGTGTCTTTATCATTACAAAGTGTCATAAATTTGAAAATATTTTTGAAATTGTGGTATTTTAAAAAATATATATTTTTTAATTATGTTATTTTTAAAAAAAGGAAAAAGAAAAAAGCCCTCAACTATATATAAATGGTTCCATAGCATAAATCTACTATAAATGAAAATTAAAAATTAGAGAGTAGATTTTTTTCCTAATAAGACGGTGATTATAAGACATGTTTTTAACATTTTTAATATTTAAATAATAAAAATATTCAAATGTTATAAAAATACCTTTTAAAATCATTATCAAATTCACTCTAAATCTTATTAGCAATTTTGCATCACAATTTGCTAATAAATACATTTTTATCTCTTTGGAACAAGGATTTCTCTCCAAGTTATTATTGAAAAGAAGGAGCCAAATGTAGTTCTCTTCTTGAAGCCAACAGCTGATGCTAAAATCATCCAACCGTAAACAACTGAAAGTTGAAATATAACTTCCATTTCCCGCCAATGCCAAATCTGCAAAATCAACTACAAAAAACACAATTTCCTTTATTTTCCCTGCCCAAAATTGCTTCTCACACTCGCTTCAATTGGTCCCTCTATCGATTCCTCTCCTCCGCCATATCCACTGTCACATGCTTCAAGAGTTGCAAGCGTTTCTCCTTTGAATTGCTTACCGTCAATACCACAAATCCATGTATTCCCTTATCAAGACTTTTGCAGGAAATCGTCGATTCTTGCAATCCGTTTTCCTCTTCAAGAAGCTTCTCCTTTCACCCTCGTGGCTGAAACCAGACATACTCGTCTTCCCTCCGCTCATCAAGTCATGTGCTTATCTCCCTCATCCAAATTTTGGGTTTCTAATTCATGGGTATTTAATGAAGTGCGGATTCGGGAATTGGGTGGGTGTCGGAAATAGTTTAATCCGCATGTATATGAAGTTTGGGTATATTTGGGATGCTTACGGTGTGTTTGAAGAAATGCCCATTAAAGATGAAGATTTGTTTAATTCTTTAGTTTCCGGTTTTGGGTCAAATGGGTTTTATGATGAGGTGTTGGTTCTCTTTGAGCAGATGCTAGATGTGGGTTTGTTACCTTCTTTGGATTCTGCATTTTATGTAATTATGGCTTGTGGTGAATTGGGAAACCTGAAAAAGGGAACGTTGGTTCATGAGTTTCTAATTGAAAATGGGTTTGATAGGAATGTATCAATTTTGAATTCCTTGATTTCAATGTATATTAAGATTGGAAAGATAGATTCTGGGAGACGTGTTTTCTGTGACATGCCAAAAAGAGATATAGTGTCTTGGAATTCGTTGATTACAGCATATGCACGGAATGGTAATTGGGCTGAAGCATTCAACCTTTTCTTATCCATGAAAAGTGCTGAAGATTTGTTTCCAAACCGAATTACATTTTTAGGTTTATTGTTGGCTTGTGGACAAATTGGGAACCTTGATCTAGGAAAAAGTATTCATGGGCACTTGATTTGCACAGGATTAATTTCTGACCTCCGTCTTGGAACAGCTATGGTCAATATGTATGCGAAGTGTGATAGAGTTGAGTGTGCTCAGACCATATTTGAAGAGGAATTATTTGACAGGAGTTTGGTTTCATGGAACTCATTGATTGCAGGTTATTCACACAATGGTTATGATCAGAAGGCAACATTACTCTATGAAAGAATGATTTCAGAGTCAAATCTGAAACCTGATGCAGTCACATTTGCCAATGTGGTTCCTGCTTATGCAAGCTTAGCAGATATAAGAAGAATCCGATCAATCCACACATTCATTGTAAAGAAAGGCCTTGACATGGATGGAGATGTTGTTCTAGGAACAGCAATGGTGGATGCATATGGGAAGTGTCTAGATATAAAGGCAGCCAAATCCTTGTTCTCTGGCATTAAAAAACCAAACACTGCTACATGGAATGCAATGATTGCAGGGAATAATCTGAATCACCATGCTGACAAAAGCATGCTCCTGTTCCTTGAAATGCTTCAAAGCAAGGTGTTTCCAGATGCAATCACAATGGTCATGTTATTTCAATCCTGTGGTGAAATCGGATCACTAAAGGAAGGGACTATGGTCCATTGCTATTGCCTTTCTAAAGGTTTTTCTCCGCACCTTACTGTGGGAAACGCAATAATAGACATGTATATGAGATTTGGTTGTGTGAAAAGTTCACAACTCCTTTTCAATGAAATGTCTCTCAAGAATGTTGTCACATGGAACACAATGCTTTTTGGGTATGTCAAAATTGGTGACTCTGCCATGGCCATGAGAGTTTTCCGCCAGATGCAGTCAGAAAATCAGTACAAACCAGATTCAGTCACAATGATCTCATCCATTCAGGCCTCTGCAGCTATTTTGACCAGTTGTGGTGCTGAAATTGCCCATGGTTTCATAGCTAAGCTAGGACTTGACTCTGAAACACTGGTCATGAATTCTCTAATTGATGCATATGCAAAAACTGGTTTTATAGAAAAGGCAAGAAGCTTGTTTATGCAGATGGGTAATTTGAGGGACCAAAGCTCCTGGAATATAATGATTGCTGGATGTGGAATGAATGGTCAAGGGAGAGAAGCATGCGAGCTTGTGTCTCATATGGAAGAAGATGGCTACAGGCCTAATTCCATCACATTTACTTCTTTACTCTCATCTTGTAGTCATTCTGGCTTGATTGAAGAGGGTTGCTGGTACTTTGATATGATGATGAGAAAGTACAAAATCCAGCCAGGTTTGGAGCATTGGACTTGTATTATTGACATGCATGCAAGAGCAGGGAGGTTGGAAGAAGCATATCAATTAATAGAAAATGGGCTCCATCAGAATTCTGATGGTGATGCTTTGTGGGATTGTGATGCTGTTTGGGGAGCTCTTCTGAGTGCATGTAGGATGAACATGAACATGGAGCTTGGTTTGCTTGCTGGAGAAAAACTACTAAAATTAGCACCTGATAATTGTGGGTATCGGACGTTGCTATCAAATTTATATGCCTCAGGCAAGAGATGGGATGAAAAAGCAAAGTTGAGGAGAGAGTTTGAAGACCGGAGGCTGATGAAGAAACCAGGTCTCAGTGTGGTAGAAATGTGATGGATTGATAGCACATACAAGTGGACAGATGAAATCATGCTGTTTCAGGTAGACAAAATATGGAAAAAAATATGCAGAGAACTACATGGTTTCACCATGCTTTCTCAGTCTAAAGTAATGGGTGCAGTGATCTCTGCGAACAGTTAACTGAATATAATCCTTATCATTGGAAATTCATGAAGCACGGTGCACCTCTGGAGAATTGGAGATGGCTGTTAAGTGGGTCTGGTATGAGATTGTCTCCACTAGTGATGTTGTCAGGTATTCTTTCCATTCATTTATCCCATTCCCTTGCCCTGTTTACAGTTTTTGATTCTTCTAATTGATTAGGGTTCTAATATTGCTGATGTTCAGGATGGAACCTATTGAATTGAATTATAGGACACGACATCATGCATGTGTACAACAAAGCTGATTTAACTCTCAACCATGCTATGATTTTGATTTCATCCTTCCACAGTAGTTGGTTGCTGCCAAACTATATTGAGGTACTGAAAGATCGTACTTAGAATCTCGGACAGTAATACAATAGGCATGGTTATGCATGCATTTTACCAATGTGTGTTATGTTATTTCTGTGATGAATTCAGAATTATTACAAATATAAATGGGGAAAATCATGTTATTTACCCTTGTATCAACACCTTTACACCTGCAACTCTCCTCAAATTTTACAATATTTGCTCACTAGATTTAAGTGAATGTCATTTTGATTGAAATGAATCATATAGTGATTTCCTCCTTGATTGGATTAATCAATTAGCCATTTGATTTCAACCATTTGATTGAAATCAATTTGCTAATTGATTGTAGCAATTGTGCCATCCATCACTCCTGCCTATTTGAGCTAGCCCAGAGATCTATAAATACAGTTGCAGTCTAACCGTCTCAATATCCCCATCTTAGAGCTTCTCTCCTCTCCTCTTCTCTCCTTTTATGATGCCTTGTGATTATAACTTTATTTTTTCCTTTCCAAACAGTCAAACTGTACCATATTTGCTAACCATATTTGAGCCTTGATTGTCATTTTGATTCAATCAACCAGATAGTGATTTCCTCCTTGATTGAATCAATCAATTATCCATTCAATTGAAATCAATAAACTAATTGGTTGTAGCAATCACGCCTTTCATCAGTCTTTCTACCTATTTGACTTAGCATCAAGAGTCTATAAATACAGTTGTAGTCTAGGTTTCTCAGTATCCTCATCTTAGAACTTCTCTTCTCTCTTCTTCTCTGCTTCTATGAGACCTTGTGAGCTCTCTTCTACTTACAATCAAGAGTGGTTCTACTTATCTCTTTTACCACTCTTCTTGATTCCTTAGAGGAATAAGGAGTGCACCTCAAGCAATTTTGGTTGTTGAATCCTACAGGTAGAACACCAACTACTGCTCTATTGCATTGGGATACATTCTCCGAGGAGGGTAGAACTACTTTAAGGACAGTAACCTATCACACCTTAGCTGAAATCCGATAAGTTATATGCCTTTTATTTTTAGAAATTTATAGTCTATACTTGTGTTCTTGCGCCCCTCCCCTTTAATGGGACTTTTTTCAAAAGATGACAAGAAAGAGTTCTTTTAACCATAAATGTTGTGAACCTAGGACATATTTTGACTTATGCCAAACTAGAAGATAATTCTGAAAATTTGCTTGCATAGGAAAATGGTAGCAAGAAAGTTCGCCATGCAATTTTGAGTACTTGTCAAATGAATTATTTAACCCCTCTCAAGCATGCTAAAGAAATATTGGATAAGCTGAACAAAAACAATAGGTTCAAAAATAGAAGTCCAAGCAAAATCCATTTAATTAATTGGAAGGTGGTGTGTACTCAAAAGGAGAAGGGGGGTCTTGGTATTAGGAGGATGGGGTTACTGAACAAGGCTTTATTGGGCAAGTGGATTTGGAGATTTGCCGTTGAGAAAGATGTCTTGTGGAAGAAGGTGATCGGGGTGAAGCATGGGATGGAGGGCTGTGGTTGGAAATCTAAGGAACCTCAGGGGCCCTTTGGAGTAGGAGTTTGGAAGGAGATTTTGAAGGAGATGAGCTGGTGCTGGAATAACATGAAGTTCAAGGTGGGGAGGGGGACTAAGATCATGTTCTGGACTGATCATTGGTGCGGCAACGAAGCGCTGTCCCAAGCGTTTCCCCAAATTTTTGCCTTGGCAGTGTGCAGTAATGATTTGGTGAATGATGTATGGGACTTAAGGCTTGGCCAAGGAAGTTGGAATCTCAGATTGGCTAGAGATTCTACTAATTGGGAGCTGGTGTTAATAGAAGACTTGCTCTTTTTGCTAAGGGACATCAGGGTAACCCCAGAGGAGGACTCAGTGCTTTGGAAAGGAGGGGATTCTGCCAGGTTTCGGATTCGGGTGGCTTACAATCTGCTGGCAGCCCCTAATCCTCTTGTTTTTCAGGGAAAAAATATTTGGGTGGATAAGGTCCCAACCAAAGTGGCCTTTTTTGCGTGGGAGGCTACTTGGGAAAAAATCCTCACGTTGGATAGGCTGCAAATGCGTGGGTGGCAGCTTCCAAATTGTTGTTTTTTATGTGGTTGTGAAGAGGAAAATGTAAATCACATTCTTTTACACTGTACAGTGGTTAGAACCCTTTGGGAAATCGCCTTTGCCTTATTTGGGGTTCAGTGGGTGTTTCCAGAGAAGGTCAAAGAGGCGTTGTTCTGTTGGCGGGGCCCTTTTGTGGGTAAAAAAAGGAAGAAGATATGGAAGACCATTCCGTTATGTATTTTTTGGACGGTGTGGAAGGAAAGAAATAGGTTAGCTTTTAGAGGGGGTCTCTTGACTATTCAGACTCTTAAGAATTCTTTTGTTTGTAGTCTGTGGAGTTGGGCTAAGTTGTATAGGGGAGAGGAGTCCTCTTCACTTCTAGGCTTCTTGGAGTGGGTAGCGGTCCCCTAAGGGCTGGTGAGGTGTTCTTGTTTCTGTTTTTTTTTGGCCGTGTGGCTGCTTTGTATACCTCCTGTATGCGGTGCGGCCTTTCGGCCTTCTTTAATATATTTTCTGCTCTCGCTTATCAAAAAAAAAAAAAATAGAAGTCCAAGCCTAACTCAGTAAACAAGGTCCAAAACCCCACAATAACGAAGAATGAAGCTGTTGCATTTGTGGGAAGCTTATGCACCACACTACACAATGCCGCCATAGAAAGATGAGCGAGGAGTTCATCCTTAAGGCTAATCTGGTATAGACAAAGGTGATAGTTGTTATAGTCTCCACTGAGGTGCACATAGTCACCAATGTGAAGGACTAAGTGGTAGACTCTAGTGCTACTAGGCACATTTGTGGAAATAGATGTGTATTTTCCTCTTATACTACAATAGGGGAAGGCGAGGAACAGGTATGCATGGGTGGCTTATAACCTTCACTTGTGATTGGTAAAGGGAAGGTTCTTCTCAAGCCAACCTTAGGCAAAGTACTTGCCTTTAATGATGTCCTTCACATGTCTAACATTCATTGAAATTTGGAATTGGTTTCTCTACTTGGGAAAGTAAGGGTAAAGATCATGTTCAAGTTAGATAAGATCATTCACCAAGAGTGATGTATTTGTTAGGAAGGGATACTATAATCATGGCCTCTTTATGTTGAATTTTTCGGAACTTGTTATTGATGATAATGCTTCTACTACTGGTTGCTAAGTTGATTCCTCTGGAGTGTGACACATTAGACTAGGATATATTAACTTTTTTTTCATAAATGAAGAAAATGATTGACACTAGATTAATTCCTAAAATATCTCTCAAAAACCTTGGGAAATGTGGGGTATAAAATCACTGAAAAAAACATATAAAATTATTGAAAGAGAATTAGAAATATTGAAGTCTAATTCATAGCGACTTAAGAAATCTTAAAAATACAATGACTATAGGTGGTGAAAGATTCTTTTCATAACTTTTATAGATGACTACTCAAGGTATAGAAGAGTATACCTCTTGAGAAACAAAGGTGAAACCGGAGGGGCTTTCATAAAATATAAAATGGAAGTAGAAAACCTACTAAGTAAGAAGATTGACAAACTCAAAACCAATAGGGAGAGGAGAATATGAGTCTAACCCTTTTAAGACCTTTTGTTGAAAAACATAGGATCATTCATGAGATTACTCCATTATAATCCGCAGAATCTAATAGAGTGGTAGAAAGGAAGAGTAGGACCTTAAAGGACAATGAATATCATGTTTGTAAGTTCAAGAAAAACCTTAAACTTATGGGGGAAAACTATTTTCTCTATGTCTCACATTCAAAGTAGGATGCCCTATAAGAAAATTGGTAAAACGCCATATAAGCTATGGAAAGGCCATGCACCCAGCATACCTCAACATGTGGGGGTGCTTTGCAAAGGTTCTCTTAGCTCAACCTAAGAGATGAAAATTAGGTCCTAAAACCGTTGATGTGATTGTACGCACAAATTTCGTAAAAGTGTTGCGAAATTAGCAAAACAATAGCAAAAAATAATGTGAATAAAATATTTATTAAAACAAAAATATTGTGGGTACAATCTCAAAAATAATATTCTTTCCAAAAGAATATTTTCCCTCTGATTATTTCGCTTTGATCACAACTTGAAGAACGATAATGACGTTTTCTTGATTTTGAAGATCAATCAAGGGCCATAAGTGGCTTTTTCCTGAATGAACTTGTTGAATAGCGAAGAACACGTGTGTAGTCCTTTTGTCGTTTACCGAACTTGCATGGAGATTTGATGAAACTTTTTATTTTGTTGTGAAGCCTCTTTTCCCATATAAAGTTGCCTTTGGATTTTTTCTTTAGGATTTTCCTTTCTGGATTTTTCTGATTTCTTATTTTCTCCCATTTTTTTCTTTTTTCTTGAAAGAAATCACCTCTACTTATAGGTGAAGGTAGGGAATTCAAATTTTGGATTCCCGAATTTTAGTTGCTTAATTCAAGGGATTTAGTTCATTGATTGTAGCAACTTTTCTTCTTTTGAAGGTTTCACCAAGATGATAATAATAATAATAATAATAATAATAATAATAATTTTCTTATTATTATCATTATCCTTTTTATAATTGGAGATTAGATTTCACCAACAAGATAATAATAATAATAATAATAATAATAATAATACTTTTCTTCTTATTATTATTATTATCCTTTTTATAATTGGAGATTAATTTCATTTTTTTTAGGGAACTTATCCATAATAGGATATCCATTTATTTATTTTGAAGACCAAATTAGTGGTAATTTAATCCACTAAATTTTTTTAAGTATATAGTGATGTTTATAGGTTATGCTGAAAATAATGTAGCATATAGATTCTTAGTCATTAAATCTGACAACAACCTATCAGAAGTAAATACTATAATAGAAATAAAGAATGCTAATTTCTTTAGGGCTCTTTTTCCTATGAAAACTAATGGAGAAGATCAAATTCATAAATTAATTCTCTATGAATCTAATGAACATTCTGAGATTGAATTAAGAAATAAATGAGATAAAAAGTAACAAACCTTGGAGATGATTTCTAAATTTTCCTAATAGATAATGACCTAAAGGCTTATAAAGAAGAGATGTCTTCTCTTAATGCACCCTTCTGGAAAGAGGGTATAAAAAGTGAAATCAAATTAATCATGTTTAACCATACTTGGGAAGTAGTGGATCTACCTCCTGAAACAAAGATAATAGGTTGTAAATGGATCTTTAAATGGAAATTAAAAAAAAATGGGTCCATGGAAATGGGCATAGTTGGTTGCCAAAGAATATATACAAAGGATAGATGTAGACTATTTTGACACTTTTGCTCCTTTGAGTAGGGTTTTCTCCATTATAGTATTATTGACTCTAGCTTCCTTTCATAATGTGGTGATATAATAGATGGATGTCAAGATTGGGTTCTTGAATGGGAATTGAAAGAGGAAATCCATATGGATCAAGCAAAGAGTCATGTGGTTCCTAAAGAGAAGCAAAAGGTGTATATGATAGTTAAATCCTTATTTGGATTAAAACAAGTGCCTAAATAGTGGCAAAACAAGTTTGATCATGTTTGTATCCAATGGATTTTTCATTCATGATGCTAATAAATGTCTTTATTGTAAACTAGGGGATAATGCATGTGTTATTGTCTAGTTGTATGTCAATGATATGTTGATTCTTGGAAATAGCTTAGAGGTCATTTGCAAGACCAAGAGATTCCTAGGGTCTAACTTTGGCATGAAGGACATAGGAGAGGCAGAGGTGATTCTAGGAATTAAGATAACTGGAACACTTGATGAGCTTAAACTTTCTTAAGAACAATATGTTGAGAAAATCCCAAGGAAGTTTGAACACTTTAACCATAAGTTTATGTTAACTTCTTATGATTCCAGCTCATAGCTGAAGAAAAGTAGAGAACATAGTATTGTCCAACTAGAGTATGGTCAAATAACTAGTAGCCTGATGTACTTAACTAACTGTACCAGATCTGACATTGTCTATGTAGTGGGTAGATTGAATTAGTACACCTAAACTCTTGACCATGAACATTAAAATACTATTTATAGAGTACTTAAGTACTTGAGAGGTACCATTGACTGTGGTTTATGCTATAGTGGATTTCAAATGTGCTTAAAGGTTACAATGATGCTAACTATATTTGTGATGCAAATGAGATGAAATCAACAAATGGGCAAGTCTTTACCCTTGAAGGAGGAGCAATTTCTTTGAAGTTTTCCAAGCAAATTTGCATTGCTTGGTCCACTAAAGACCAAATTTATTACTTTAGAGAAGACAAGTTCTGAGGCTAAATGACTTAGAAACCTTTTGGCATATATCATGTTATAGAAGATATCAACACTATTGGTGTTTATGCACTATGATAGCTTGGTTGCAATAGCTAAGGCTAAGAGTAAGATATTTAATAAAAAGAATAGGCATATATGCTGAAGGCACAACATTGTGAGGCAATTGCTTGAGACATGGATCATATCTAGGGTTTTGTTCTGTCTTAATTAAATTTGGTCAATCCTCTTACTAAACCACTAAGTAGAAAATTAGTAGAAGAAAAATCAAGAGGGATGAGGCTTATGCCTAATGCAAAAGCAAAGAATGATGATAACCTAAAATACATGAATAGAGATCTCATGAAGTATGCTCATATAGGTAATAACAAGTTAATTATTTACTATGAAATGTTGTATCTAATACTTATATCTAAGAGTCCATCCTTAAGATGTGTGTGTGTGTGTCTATACTAGACGCATTACCAAGACCCGACTTGGAACACAGAAAAAAAAAAAAGATTTCTCCATAAAGCTTTACTAAACATGTCACCTAACTGATCTTCAAACTTGATGTAAGGAGTTATCATTTTCTTGCTCATCACAATTTTTCTAATAAAATGACAGTCCACTCAATATGTTTGGTCTTTCATGAAAACATCATTTACTAACAATGTGAATAGCAACTTGATTATCATAGTACATAGTCATAGACTTTTCAAGAGAATATCCAAGTTCTTGTAACAAGTTTTGAATCCTCATTCACTCACACATTGTATGTGTCATGGCCTTGTATTCTACTTCAACAACGGATTTAGCTACTACATTCTGCTTTTTACCACTCCAAGTAACTAGATTACCACAAACAAAGGTATGATACCCACTAGTGGACCTCTTATGAATTGAGGATCCTGTCCAGTCCACATCTGAAAGGCTTACATCATTAAGGTTAGAGTTGGACCTTCTTCTATAGAGTACTCCCATACCTATAGTACTTTTAAGATGTCTTAGGATTTTATTGCTTCTCAATGAATTTGCTTGGGTGCTTCCATGAACTGACTCACTGTACTAACTGGAAAAGTAATGTTAGGTAGGGTGATTGTCAAATAAATGAGCTTGCCCACTAGACTCTGATATCTTTTATCTGAAAACACAGGGTTATCATCTGCATTAAGCTTTACATTTTGCTCCATAGGAGTGTTACCTTAAGATTCTACACATTGCTTCTCAATGAATTTGCTTGGGTGCTTCTATGAACTGACTCACTGTACTAACTAGAAAAGTAATGCTGGGTCTGGTAATTGTCAAATAAATAGCTTGCCCACTAGATTCCAATATCTTCTTTCATATAAAAACACAAGGCTATCATCTCCATTAAGATTTACATTTTGCTCCATGGGAGTGTTAATTGGCTTTACTCCTAACATGCTAGTTTCATTAAGCAAATCCAATACATGCTTCCTCTTAGGACAAAACAGTCTCACATCTACTATGTGCAACTTCAATGCCTAAGAAGTAACACAATAACTCAAGATCCTTTATCTTAAAGGTATTTTTCAAGTAATTTTTCACTTTTTCAATATCTGTAACATCGCTCTTAGAAACAATAGTATCATCCATATATATAATGAACACTACTATGAGAGTTTCCCTATTGAGAACAAATACTGAGTGTTCATAATTACATCTTCTAAAACTAAATGATAGAAGAATAAAACTCAATTTATCAAACCAAGCTTGAGTAGAATGCTTTAGTCTTTAAGCCTTATTTAGTTTGCAAACTCTAACTGTTGACTCCCCCTGAGTAACAAACCTAGGTGGTTGATAGACTTCCTCACTAAAATCACCATACAAGAATGCATTCTTCATATCTAACTGATGTAAATGCCAACTAAAATTAACAGTTAAGGAAATTAAAATACGTACTAAATTAAGACGAGCAACAAGAGAGAAAGTTTTAAAATAGTCCACACCATAAGTTTGAGTATACCCCTTAATAATGAATTGATCTTTCAATTGCTTTTATAGTCCCATTTGGATGATACTTAATAGTAAAAACCCAGCAATGGCCTACAACATCCTTTCCTTGAGGCAAATCAAGGAGTTCCCAAGTGCCTCTATTTAGGAGAACATGCATCTCTCTTCCATGACCTTTTTCCACATAGTATGATTTAGGGCTTGAGATAAGACTTGGGATGGAAATCGAAGAGAAGGCATGAGTAGAACACTGAAAAGTGGAGGAAAGGTTATCAAAAGCTACATAATGAGTAAGAGGATAGTGAGTACAATTGTGTTTACATTTCCTGAGTGCATTAGGAAGGTTTGACTCATCGAGAATTGAGAGAACAAAAATAGGTGATAGTATAGGATCATCCATTGAAGAATTCAAAGGAGGTAGAGATAGAATTTGATCTACCTCAATGTCTGTAGCCAGTCTTTTCCATTCATACACTTGTGATAATTTGTATGTCTTAGATAAAGAAATATCAATAACAACAGGAAAATGAACAAACTTAGACTGAAATAAGTCATTTTCAAACCCTAGATGGAAAAGATAACCTATGATGTTTGCCAAGTTCACACAACTCACACTCAAGCTTATTGGACAACTTTGGAGACAATCCTAAGGAATGTGATTGCTCAAAAAAGGCCTAACCCAATCTATAAGGCTATTGGAGAGGAATAATAGACGAAGAGAAAGCAATAGCATTTGACATCATGAGACTAGAATTTAGACTCACTACTGAGATAATAAAGCCTATCTCACCTAAGTTCTCCACCAATCATTGTCTTCGTGTGGAGATCCTAAAAAAAATAATGAGTAGGAAAAAAGATAGCATCACAATTAAGTTGTTTAGTAAGCTAACTAACAGATAATAAATTAATAGGAAATTTAGGTACATATAGAATAGAATTAAGTTTAAAAGGAGATGAGGGAATGTGATATACCATCCCTTGATCAAGGATAGAAGAAGAAGATCTATCAGCTAGAAGGACCGAGGATATATTAGAAGTCTTAGTTAAGTGATATTATTAGGACTCTTCAGTCACATGACAAGAAGCTCCAGAATCTATAATCCAAGGGGAAGAAGAATAGCAAGTGTATCCAAATGTGCTAAGGTAGTAGTAGGGGCACTGATATTAGATTGCAAAGAACTTTATGAGGATTGTTGCACAAGTTTGTTATAATCATCTAAAGATAAGGCATAGACTCCCTACTGCCACATGCAAGTTGAACAAGAGTAGGAACATCAACTCCATCGTCAAAAAGGAGACAATCTAATTAACCCATGTAGGTGACCAAACTTATCCCAACATTTATCAGAGGTATGATTTGTCCTACTACAATGTGAGCATTGTTTACAATTCCAAGGCCCTTAATCCAGAAACCATTTAACCAAGCGCATGTCCGGGATCATTACCCTAAGGGAGGTTACACCATGTATACGTGCATGATTGGAGCCACATTTTACAACTTTATTTTATTTTTTCCCTTTCCAGAGAGTCAATCAATCAACTAATTGATTGTAGCAATTGTACCTTCCATCACTCCTTTTGCCTATTTGATCCCAACTTGGAGAGCCTATAAATATAGCTACAGTCTAGGCCCGTCAGAATCCCATCTCAGAGCTTCTCTCCTCTTTTCTCCTTCTTTGAGGCCTTGTGAGCTCTCTTCTATTTCCACTTGAGAGTGGTTCTGCTCATCTCTTTTACCACTCTTCTCAACTCCTCGAAGCAACAGAACATATAAACCTGTCATCTCTGCTTTGCGAAGGCATGCACCTCTGCTAGCAATACAATCTTAAAGATAGAACGCCCACTGCTGTCTGCATTAAAATATATTCTTAGATAAGCGTAGAACTACTTTAAGGACAATGATCTTTTTTACCTCTTAGCCGAAATCCAACAAATCATCTGCCTTTTATTTTTAGAATTTCCAATTTATACTTGTTTTCTTGCCTCTCTCTCTCTTGATATTTTCAATGCATAACTTGTGTGCTTTATGTTTGTATATAAATTTTGAACCCTTGGAACCCTAGAACAGTTCAGATCTGCACAGACATTCATGATGCAAATTTCCGTTTCCCACCCCAATCTTCTCTTGTCTGACGTTTAACTCCAGATTTATGAAAGATCATCTACTTGATTGTATGTAATCACAACACCTGGACTTGAAGTCTCATTGAAAATGAAGAATTGTAATGAGGCTGAATCATGGATGTTGTTAAGGGCACACCTAGGCCCAAGATACAGCGACTCCCTAACTACAGCGTGTTGCCTGCCAAGTCACATGCCTTTTTTTATAGGTGCGACTCATATATATATATATATATATATATATAGATATAGATATATAATTATTCTTGAAATTTCAAACTATGGATTGAAGCTTTTTTTCTTTTTTAACAATTGCATCATTTTTTATTGGATGCTTCTTTTCAATGCCTGGAATTTTGATTCTTTTTGTTGCTTGCTTTAAAGTTTGAGTCATATTTGATAACATTAAATGTATTATAGATGAGAATGATTTATAAAATTGAACATGCAAACTAGATTTCACCCCACTTCACTAGGTGCACACCTTGGTTGCTCCTTGCCCTAAAGCCCCAGGATAACTTTGCCCCTAGGTGCTTACACACACACACACACGAACAGGCATTTAACACTTCATGGCCTTGCACATACTTGATTCCTTGCTGCTTTATCTGATGCTTTATTTTGATCGTTGCATCTTTGAGCCTCAAAATTCATGGTGCTTGCAAATGGTGGACTCACCTGGATGGCCTTAGTCTAGGGCTATGATAGAAGAGCATAGTAACCATAACAGTGCCACACTTTGGTCAGATATATAAAGATAAAACGAGGCATCTGAATTTGGTGGAAGATAATGTAATTATGGTATCGCTATGCTATTGCTAGTTGCAGTCTTAAGATTTGTATCTGTATGCTGCATAAAGTGTTAGTTGTTAAGTCTTTACATGATTAAATCTGGAAATAAGCCTAAAGGTTTTATGTATTAAGATTTAAGACATTCTTGACCACGAGGCTTTCCTTTGCTGCTAATTTCTACATTGTTTGGAAAATTTCCTTGTGCTTTTAGAACAATTTAACTACTGCAGTTATGATTATCATTTTTTTTTTAATTTTTTTAAATCTTAAGAATGTAATTAATGATGGAATATCTCATATGCGAATCAAGAATGAGGTTTTTTGTTAGTGAAAATAGTGATTTATGGCACTAGGCTTGCTTCCAAAATTGCTGATAAGAAGGTAGTCAGGGTTATTCAGGCATATAATTTGGTATGTGGTGGAATTAATTTCTATCAAGCGTGCATGCATACAATTTCGTATTTCCCATCATCTAACATCGTTATTTATCATGCAGTACACCAGCTCATGCATGCTCAAAGTTGGTTTGAGACTCTGAATCAGACCAGTTACTCCTACTGCTACTACAATTAACAGCGATTGGATCTGGCACTGCGCCTCGATGCAAGAGAGTTAATTTCAAGATCATAACTAAGTATGCATTCGGATATACCCCTTATTTTCTGCTTCTGAAAACAGAAAATTTAATATGAAACACAAGAATTCAAGCTTATATATGTTGAAAAGGGTCAACAGAGATCATAATCCTGGGGTTTTATGTTAAGAATTTTGTGGATAATATCCCTATCTTAATCAATTGGTGTTGGTCTCCCTGTTTGAACCAACAAATTTTGTAGCGATGTTGTCAATGGCAAGTTTTGGAGTGTCCATTAGTTTTATGTGTAGTGGTTCAGGAGGAACTATACTTCATTTTCAAGGGAGTTGCATTATGGTCTATTTGACAAGATCACAATATGATATGCCGGAGAGCTTCCTACCTAAATATTATTTTTGGTGCTTTTGATTTACAATTTTGTTTGAAAGATACACTGGTTTGGAATTTTCCGACTCTAATCAGAGCTATCCGTCCCAAGAATAAGTACAAGACTTTGACGAAGGCTACACATAAGTTGATCTAGATTTTAGGCTTTGGATTTTAGGTTGGTATATAAACATATTTAGAGTGCGTTTTATAGTGATTTTAAAAAGCGTTTTTATCATTTTTTTAATACTTGAATAATAAAAAAAAATTTAAGTATTAAAAATGTTGGAAATATTTTTTAAAATCATTATCAAACGGACTCTTAGAATACATTTAACAATAATTTTAAAAAGTGTTTTTAGTCTTTCTAATACTTAAAATATAAAAATTTTAAGTGGTATAAAAACCAAAAACATTTTCTAAATTAAACTTTATCCTTTATATGAAAGTCTGATATAGAAAAACATTATCCTTATTTTATCCTAATATCTAAAACTCTCTCGGAACTTTTTAATAATCAGTCTCTAACATCCATTAACTTTAACAAAATGTTAAAGAGACGTATTAAGGAGGATAATGTGTTGCATTTAGGACCATAATTTTCAATAGTTCTAACCCCTCAATTTAGTGTTCAACATAGGTAAGATTTGAGTAAGTTAGAGTTGTGTTTTGTTTAGAAAAATATCAATCCGAAAATATTAGAGTTGACATAATTTAATGTCCGAGTAATATGTGTAAAGTTGAATCGTATATTATTTGTTTATAATTATATTATATATTGTTTTGTTAAAATATAAAAAACATAAAAATAATAAGAAAAAATCTAGCATTTCTTATTAACTAATGAATCTATAATTTTCTTTAATTATTAAAGTATATATTTAATAAAATAATTTAATAATATAACTTAAATAAAAAAACAACTTTAAATAATAAATAAAAATAATTTACTTATTTTTCAATCCATATTTTTATTTTATCCTTTTATCTTTATTTATTATAATTACCTTCAAGATCTTTTTTACTATTTCATAACTTGTATTATTACTCGATCTTATTTATTGATGATTTAAAATAAATTTTAAATTAATTTTATCCAGAATTGTCAATCGAAGGTTTTGTGCATTGGATTCGTTAACAGAGTGTATTGATATTTAAGTTTATGTTTCTTCTTATAATTAAAGCAATATTTATGGGTGAATTTTGTAAATACCAAATAAGGAAAATAAATTACTCTGTATTTCAAATAAAAATATATTTCTTTTCTGGCGATAGACTCAACAGTCAACACAAGCCAATAAGGTCCTTCCTCCTTCGAAGCAATATATTAAACCTGAAGGGACCAACTGGTAAATAAAGAAGGGTGTGAAACAAAATTAGTAGCTTTTACAGGGACTATCCCTGATCAGAGACTCAATCCCTTGGCCTTTGTTCTTTTAGGGTTTCAATATCTGGAAATCATGTTCAATTACTCAGATCTGGAATCACTGCCCAATGTTTTACAAAGAAAGTATGCTTTGTTGCGTGATTTAGATAAAAGCTTACAGGGTATGAGATTTTATTGCAGCGATGCCCATGTTTTGTCTTTGTTTTATTTTTTTTTGCTTTCTCGTTCTTCAGTTATCTTCTCCTGACTTCCCTGATTCCAGAAGCAGAAAATATAGTTTTTTTAATTTCGAGGAGGAGTAATTGGTTTGCTTTTCTGGGTTAGGCTTGGTTCTGGACTTGGGTGTGGACAATTGTGACTAGGGTTTCTGTTTTGGGGGGCGAAAAGTTAAAATCAGTCATAACCCATATAGTGTTGAATTCTTGAGCATGGAATCTCTATGTTGATTGTTATTTTATTAGGGAAGTGCTACCGAGTTCGTTTTGGAACTAATACAAGACTAATCTCATAGTTCAATTGTAGTGTTTCTGGCCTGAATTGATGGGGCAGAGTCAAAGCTGGAGATTAGGTTAAAATTTGAGCCGAGGATGAAATTATAAGTGCATGACAGAGAAGCGTGAAAGCATTGGCAGTGGGGAGTAGGGTTGGAAGTCAGGTTGAATGTGGATGTTATAACTCAAAAATGGATCCAATACAATTTTGTTTCATGTGGGTGTTCTGTGCAGGATTAGCAATCTTATAATTTTTCAAGTATCTGAATTTTCATAATTTATCATAGGGAAGAACTGTTCTCATCTAAAACTTTAAAACTAACAGAAGTATAAAGGGAGTTTATTATCTTGAATATTAGTTGAGTAGGCCTTTTTTTCTGTAGCATGTGAAACTCTGATATGATGTTAGTCTCAACTTGTGATAAGTGAATATGAAAGACTCAAAGAGGAGATAATGGTGGTGAATTTTTTGTCATGCATGAAATGATATTTCTGTCTTTTGAAGCTGTTTGGTTATTCAAATGTTCAGCTTTAACTGTTGATTAATGAATATGTATATTTTTTGAGCTAGGGTTTTGCTTTTCCAGTTATGGGGCTTTTGAAGTACATTGTTTTTGCTTTTGTATACAAACAGAAATCCAACGGCAAAATGAGCAGCGTTGTGAGCAAGAGATAGAGGATATTAAGCAGGGAGTCAAGTCTGGTAATATTACGCCAGATCCTTCACTCATCAGATTCTCAGATGAGGCACTGGATGAGCAAAAACATTCAATCAGGATTGCTGATGAGAAGGTTGCTTTGGCTGTTCAAGCATATGATTTGGTAGGAAACATGGCCCTCCATATTTCCCTTTTCATTATATGACTGCCCTTGTTGCATTGTTTGGGTTCAAACATTATAATTCAGTTATTTGGATCAGGAGCTGCTTTATGATCTTTCTCTTTCCACATTCATTGTTGATGGACAGATGCTGTTTCTACTTCTGAATTACATGTTTGCACAAATTATACCATCTCTCTCTCTCTCTCTCTGGAACAAGTTATCATATTGATAATCCAAGAATGCTCATAGATAGGACTTCCATAGAGCTTTAAGTGATGATAGTGCCACCAAATTCCTCAAAATTTTCCATGATTCCATGGTGGTTCTGTGATGTTCTGCCATTCCAGTTCTTTCATTTAGCCTGTAACTCTTTTATTATTTTTCTTTTTCTACATGAATGTGAGGGTGTCTGTATTGATGGGGGAAGGTTTTTCTTTTTCAAGATGAATGGGAGAGTGTCTGTGTTGATGGGGAAGGGGGAGTGTATTGTAGTTTCTAATTTTCTATTTCTGGTTGCATTCTTCTCCAAACCCTCTCTCTCTCTCTCTTGCTATCTCTAACAAGTTATCATGAAAAATTTATTCAAAAAAAATGTTAGTGGATGGGACTTTCCTAAGTGATGATACTGCACCAAGTTCCTTAACTTTACTTTTTATAATTCTGTGGATGTTCTGGATGTTCTGCCAGTCCAACCGTTTCATTTAGTCTGTAACCATCCTTTTTCCCTTTCTGGGTCTGTGGTTTTTTTGGGGGAAGGGAAAGTGTGAATTAAGTTTTCTCTTTCTTGCCATGTCTAGGAAATTAAAATTTATGTTTCACTATTGATCATCCATCACTCTGAATTTTATTATTTGAACCTTATTTTGTGTTTGAAGAAAAGTTGTTCTGCTCATTATAAGATAATGCTTTTCAAGCCTCCATTTTTGTACGTCCGATAATGTGATACCTAGAAAATGATTGAAGAAATCAATTTTTTTAACTATTCAATAATTTGATATTTTTATCATCTTATAACTAAGGAATCAGGCATGTCATAGAAATCAAATCGGTTCTTTGTGTTCTACATAGCATTTAAACCCTCCATGTTCTAGGGTTTGCCACTTTCTGGCCTTTTAATTTATTGTAAAAATTACTTATTATTGAAAGGCATTTTATGATTTCAACAAATGATTAAAATGTTATTTTTTTTACAAAAATATAGTTAGTGATTTGAGGACATCTCCTGTTCTCCAGACCTAATTATTGACTTACATTTGGGTGGAGCTAAATGGACTACTCCAATTTCCATCCACAGTATCCCCAAAGTTTGTTGAGGCATGTAATAAAGGAGCAGTGACTATTTTCTGGATTATGAGGAATTTATTGGACCTTATCATTGTTAAGTTCTTTTAGTGACGTTGTTTGTTTATAACCATGGAACAGGTAGATACACACATTCAGCAACTTGATCAATATCTGAGAAAATTTGATGAAGATATTCGGAGAGGTACTCAATCTATTTATTTTCCATCATCTTGATTGTAAGTGACACAGAGTATCAGAATACAGTTTGGCAGCGTTGATGTTTCAGTAGCCACAAAAATATTTCCCCTTTGGTCATGTCAATTGCCCTAATTTCAGATGTAATTTGACTCATGACAGAAAGAGATGGCATTGCTGGAACAGGGTTGCCTGCTCCAATTCCTGATAGTGGAACGAAATCTGGAAGGGGTAGTGAAAGTAGTAGAGGAGGGCGTAAGAAGTATCAATCTTTTCTAAATTTTCCTTTTTGAAGTTCACTGCAAACTTATGTCCATTTGTTGACAATTTGATGTGAATTGGTGCTTTCTTGTTTTGCAAGTTAAACTGTTGAATGCCAAGTTACTTCATATTGAAATTTATGAGATCGAATTTGACATCTAAAGATATAAAGTCCAGTACTCAATGTTCTTTTTTACTAAAAATTGTATTGAATATGAAGATTCAGTTGGGCAAGGATGGTTCTCCCACACACATGCCTAGACACATATGTACACATACACATTACACAGTCAGCACACATGCAGGCTGTTTAGGATGAGGCAACATCCATATCATAATTACTGGCATAAATTGCTAGGGCAAGAAATGGTTTTAGGGGGCTAAGTATTGTAGTAGAGATTCACAATCTCATTTGCCAAATAGGTCTAGTTCATTAACCTTGACTAAAAGATTATTTTTTAGCAATTAAAGGTGAAGACAAGAAGAATGAGATCCATTTTTTGTAAATGGCCCAGTATTTAAGCCACAGCATTAGATACCTTACAGTCTATCTGTGCTGTTTGTCTCAATGTTTTTTTATCCAAAATAAGAGAATTTGATAATTAGAATCCAAAGCTGATTGTTTTTAGGGAAAAAATTTACCGTTTTCCTAATTATTTGTGATTGCCAGGTTGGTTTCATTTCTTAATTGGATCAAATATATACCAACCTAGTCATTGATGGATTGGTTTATTTATTTTTAAGGAAGAAATATATATATATTATATATTTTTTGAATTCTATTTGTGAGTTTGATAAGGAAACTGCTACTTGTAGTAGAGGATTTAAGTTGAACAAAGGCTAGAGTTTTTGTTTGTTATTTGGGTCAAAAATGATTTTATAACATTTTCTCAGGGTTGGGTTATGGCTTTGGGTTAATTGAGAGCAGTCATACTGATAATTTGGTTTTGGATGGCAATAATTGAAGCAAGGTTGGTCAATGTCTGTTCCATTTTTGCCACATCTCCTTGGAGCAATCATATTGTTGCATCTCCACAAACACTTGAGTGCATAAAGAAAAATATAAGGTGGAAACTGATGCATCCATGAAATTATTTGTCTTATATGTGATTAGCTGTTAGTAGCTTCCAAATGAATTAGTGTTGGATAATATTTTTTATTTCTAATTTTTTGAGGAATTCATTAGGTTATTTCATTGGAAAGAATAAGGAAAAAGAATGGAAAGTTACTCCTTTGTGTTTGTTTTGGACCATTTGAAAAGAGAGAAATTGAAATTCGTTTGACAATGTGGAACATTCATATCATGGGTGCTGAAGGAGAGAAGCTGATCTTCTCCATGTTTGGAATAGCATGGGTGCTGAATTCTTTAATAGGAGTGCATGGATCTTTCATTGGAAAGAAGTGGAAGAAAGAATGGAAAGTTACTTCTTTGTGTTTGTTTTGGATCATTTGGAAGGAGAGAAATTGAAGGGTCTTTTGACAGTGTGGAACATTCATATCAAGAGCATAAAACCTCTTTCATATGTAATTTCTCTGGAGTTTAAAAGAGGCCTCAGTGTCTATGGTAGACTTTGTTGATTGGTTAGACTGCAAGCAAAGGGATGGAGTGGTTTTTTGTCTCTCTTGTTGTTCTTTGCTATATTGTGCCCTTATATATGTCCAGTGTACTCCGGTCTGCCTTTTTGAAAAGCCCTATTAATATATTTCTTTATTTTCCCATTAATTATTATGTTTGGATATCCTATTAAACACGAGGATAAATATATATATATATATATAGATGTATATGATGCTTTTCCAAAGCGCCATCTGATTGATTGTCATCTTCTAATTTGGTAATGTTGACATTAGCTAGCGTGTCGATGCTCGAAATAAGTGCCATTATTTATAAATACCGGTGCTTTTTGAGTGTCATTATATGTGAACAAATCATTCAATTTAGTGACACTCAAATAAAGCGTCATCATATAGTTGTGAACTACCATGATGCTTGAAAAAAGTGGCAACATCTTTTTAGTACTTTTTAGTACTTTTTAGTACTAAACCTTGATGCTAAAAATAAGCCTCATGTTTTAGCACCCTTAACAACAAGGCTTAAGAAAAGCACCATCTTCTTGCTATGTAAATAAGTTGTCCTTTCGTATAGCCCGAGTTTTTATTTCTTTAACCCTTTCCTTTTCTCTCCAAGACAAATAATTCAACCTGGGTTTGCCAGTCAAAAAATCTGAAGATCCAAGGCTCCTTCCAAATTCAAATCATTTGTGTGGCTAATGGCTTTCAATAGAGGTAAGTACCAACTATTTCCTTCAAATTAGAGTATCCTATGGTGCACCTATCTGTCCTCATAGATGCGTTGCTTAGAAGGGAGAATTCGTGGATCATGTGTTTTTCCATTGCCCTTTTGCCCCTTTGCTCATGGCTTTGGCTGTCCTATTCTTCATGCTGATTCAGTGGATTGCTGCCAATGAAATTGAGATATGATGATGATCAGCTTCTAGAGATTTAGCAAGAAAGTTAGAAGCAGAACTCTGGCATTTTTAGTTTTTTGAGACTCTGTAGTTGATTTGGGCAGAGAGGGATGCACAGTTTTTTTGGGGAGACAGATCTTCTCTGGAGTCGAGGCTGCAACTTCATTTATTGGCCTCTTACTGGGTTTCCATTATATTCGATGATGTCAACTTGACACCATGGAATCTAGGGATTTATTGGCATCTGTCTTACCTTGATTTTATTTGGATTGGAAAGCCCATAGGAATGGAGTGATCCTTTTTATCTAACTGATATAAGTAACAAAAATTTTAAATAACAAACAAAGTTTTCCTATTTGAAACTCCTAGTGATCTTCAACCAATTACGTGCTTTGAAATAATTACTAGGAGTAAGTTCTATAGCCTGTTTCCAATACCTGGTTTCTTGATCCAACCAAGCTTCCGATATTTCGGGATCTCTTTGTCAAATGGCCTGCTGTCCCTGATCGGATTAGACAGGTCAATTCTTTTTGATGCCCCATGTTAATCGAGATCTCCTGTACTCCCCCAGGAATGCCTTTCTGAATTTCTTATTCTTGGGCTTTATTAAGGGCTTGGATTTTTCCCTTTTTTGTATGAGGGATATCTTGGCATTCTTTATTTGGGGTTTGTATTCCCAATAAAACTTTTTTGTTTTGCCAAAAAGGAAAAAAACAAAAAAAGACAAAATCTTGATTCATTCCTAAAACTGCCAACCCTCTGTCGGTGTTAGTGTTAGTGTGTATTTTTATTTTTATTTTTAATAAAGCAAACTAAATCAAAATGTCTGCGGTATGATAATCAATTCCCAAATTTCCACTAGTATGGCTATTATTACAATAATTCACGAGTCAGTTACAAAATCCTGGAGTTATTTGAAAGGACTGCCAAGTAAGAAGACATCATTTATAGTTTCTTTACATGCATGGCTTTTCTCAATCTCATGTTGTTGTGGTCTTCAGATGTCGATATTCTCCCAAATAATTCTTGATTTTTGTATCATCCAATGGCAAGTAATTCTCAATTCTCTTTTTCTGCATGGGTTTATAAGAAAAAGATATGGCTGTGTAAGTTTTTTGGCTTCCCAAACTATGTCCTGATGAAAATTTGCTGACACTTTAATGATGGGAACTAGTTGAAATGAAGAATCTGATTGCTCCACTTGACCCTATCTGTGATATGCATACATTGTTCTCTGATCTCATGCTGTTGAAAGTCCAAATTTTACTGTGCTACTTTTGTGGGAAAATATGATTGTTTAAAATGACCAATTTTTGCAGAACACGCTTGGCCGCAGCAGCGGCTGCTGCACCAGTAACAGCAGCAGCAAACCCAACCAGTATGGATTTAGATTTACCTGTGGATCCAAATGAACCAACATATTGCATCTGTGACCAAGTTAGCTATGGGGAGATGGTTGCATGTGATAACCCTGATGTATGCACCAGTGCTTTTTTGTTTTTATATTCTCAATCTGTATTCATGTGCTTTTCTCATTTTAATCTTACATTCTGGGCCTACAATCTGATCAAACCTCTGCTCCATTTTCTGCCAGTGCAAGATAGAGTGGTTCCATTTTGGCTGTGTTGGTGTGAAAGAACGGCCAAAAGGAGCATGGTATTGTTCAGACTGTATTGGAATGCAAAAGCGGCGGAAAGGCAAATGACTAGTGACATTTGTTTGTCAATGTGTTGTACTTGTACAGCCTTGATGTGGACTTTGATGTAATACTAGCTTCCTTTTCTCTTGAACCTTTCTTTTGGATTGGTGGGGAGGGAATGAACTATGGGATGCTGGAGATTTATCTTCACATCACACCCATATCCATATCCATATCCGGCGCTTGTTTGAAACTGGCTTTTATCACTAGAATGAAATGACATGAAAGTATCGTATCTGTTTTGTGGAGGAACTTGTTTGTACTCTTGGCTTTCTTGGGTACACTTGTTAGTTGCTTTTTAGCCTCCTGTGATACTTCAATACTGCATGCTTGCGGTTTTATATAGAGTAAGGCACAGTATGCGGTCAAGTCTCAGAGTAGATTTTTGGTAGTGGCCTTGTTTTGAGTTGGAAGCAAGCAAAAGGCTGGATGTTCTTGTGAGAAAAGCCAATGGTAAGAAAAACTTTTGTTTTGAAAACCAAATTGGCCTGGTCAGTTTGACCAGTCAGACCATTGATCAGAGCTTGGTCCTGTTTGATCCAGGCTTTGGAACCGGATGGACCGGCAGTTGGACGGTTGAGTGGTTGAACTGGCCTGCCAATTTTGGGCTGGCATTTTTTATTTTTCTTCCTTCGGCTTCGGGCTGGGTGCACTTGTTAGTCTCGAAGTAGATTTTAGACTATGGTCGGATGTTATTGTGAGAAAAACTAATGCTTTGAAAACCAAACCGGCGTGGCCAGTTTGACCGATGGGACCATCGATCAGCGCCTGGTCCAGTTCGATCCAGGCTTTGGAACCAGATAGACCAACGGTTGGACCGCTGTGAATTGGCCGCCCAAACAATAATACCCCTGGGCTCTTGTTGCCCTCATCTCCTTTCGATGTGAGACGGAAGTTGAGTTTTGTTTTGAAAAATTCATGTGAAGGAATTGAACCGTGAACCTCTTGAGTACAAGGGATGGGCTGTGACCAATGTGAATCATGCTTACAAAATAACGTGATTGATTTCAAAAAATTTATAATAATAAATATGTAAAAGATATAAGTAAAATAATATAATATTTTTTTAAACTAGAAAATAATAGGGTATATGCTATAAGTATATAATTTTTTGGTATTTCAAATTTAAATATTAGACATTTTATTTAACATAATTTAAAATACTTATCTAGGATTTAATTTAATAATATCAAAGATGAAAAATAATTTTAAAATTTTATAATTATTTATATTTTTATTTGAATAATATTTAAATTATATATTAATCCCATCATGGTAACCATAGTTCGACCATCATGAAAACATTGTGAAAAAAACTTAAAAGTCGGACCGGTTGTCTATAAGCGTTTGCTTGCGATCCGGTGTTTCTAGATTGATTTATTCTTGGGCAGGGTCTCGAACTTTTGACTGACAAAAGTGAGAGACACAGTATATGTGCCACAAGATGAAAATTTTGTACATCAAACTGTTCTCTCCTGTGCCATCTTTTGTGTAGCTGATCCTTGAGTCCAAGTTTCACAATGTAGTGGCGTAGTGGGGCATCGCGCTCAAGTATTCAATCATTTGAAGCCTCATGTGATTTGGGTTCTGCTAAAAGAGCCTGGTTTAATCAAATTTGTCATCATTTTCAAAGCAGCTAACCAAATGTAACAATTTCGTCAGAAACAGAGCATACTCGAAGTTTCAATGTCTAATAAAATGGCGTAGAAAACAATAACATAGCATCCATCATGCACGGAAGAGAATTTTTTATTTGAGAAAAATTGAAGTCTCAAATCCTTCCAAGCACTATCAGTGACAGTTTCACCCCCATTATCAGAACCTAAGTACTGACCTCTCACTATGATTACATGGTTGCCTTACCTATGACAGGAAAAACAAAGGCTCATTCATTCAAGACAAAACCCTAATAATGCTCATTTCAGATGTGAATTTTTTGGGTGGAAATAATGTTATGTCAGGTAGATCAGTCTACCAGCTGCGAGGCCCGTTAGTAGTCCATGCCACCCATGCCACCTCCCATTGCAGGAACTTCCTTCTCATCCTTTGGCAGTTCAACCACAACAGCTTCAGTTGTTGTCATCAACGATGACACACTGCATCAAAGGCAGCAAATATGGCTTCTTATTTAAGGAATGAATGATATAACTGAATTGTAAGAGGCAAAAACTAAAGGGGGTCCTTGGCTTACCTTGCAGCATCAACCAAAGCTGTTCTAATTACTTTCAGTGGATCAATAATTCCAGCTTTGACCATATCAACATATTCACCTAAGTGAGCAATGGATAAACAAAACCATTTTGAGTGCAAAAAAATAATAATAATACCACACCCACTTGGTGAAAGAAACTAAGGGCATATAAAAACGAAAATAATTCAAATGTAGCACAAACCTTTGGCCGCATCATATCCAAGATCAGGGTTATCCTGCTCCAACAGCTTCCCAACCACAACAGCCCCCTCAACTCCAGCATTAGAAGCAATTGTGAACACAGGTGTCTGCATATAAAATTAATATGGGAGGCTGTCAGGACATAAGAAGAGAGCAGTAAAACCAAATCCATTGATTAAACTGAACATAATGTTCCAGAACTTTTCAAGCTCCAGACAAGCCCTAAGAACCACTGAATGTGCATGCACACGCTGGGAGATAGATTGTTAGTCCACAATGTTACATCAAAAATTCTGGCAAGACTTAAGTTTGATGAGAGATCAACAAGACCCAACAGACTAATCTCCCCCCAAATGGAGTGCTTTATCATGCTATCCTGAATGACTCTTGTGTGATTCCACAAGAATTATTTACAGACTAATCCAAGCTGAGGAATGTCTTTTAAATATTAGAAAATGAATGAATACTAACTTTCAGAGCATTCTGGATAATCTGAACACCAATCTTCTGATCAAAGTTTGATGTTGGCAGTTTGTCCAACTCTTTGGAAGCATAAAGAAGTGCCACGCCACCACCTGCAAATATAAATTTTATGAAGATTTGTCCAACTCCGGTTGAGTAGTAACCAAGGGAAAATGCAAACCAAAAAGCTTACCTGGTACAATTCCTTCTTCTACAGCTGCCTTAGTAGCATTTAGAGCATCTGTAACCCTATCTTTCTTCTCACTAACTTCAGCTTCACTAGCTCCTCCTATCTGCAAAGGGAAGCAATTTTCCACCATTTTTATATATATCTAGATAACATTCCCCATGAATCTGAGTACCAGTACAGTAGCTCCTGAGTTTAGAGCCTCAACAAGCCTAGACAGTAATGTTGGGGATTTGTAAATTGATACAGACCTTCAAGACAGCAACACCACCAGAAAGCTTGGCCAACCTTTCTTGCAACTTTTCCTTGTCATAATCAGAAGTGCTCAATTCAATGGCTGACCTAATCTGCCATCCCAATGTAACCAAATGAATCCAATTACAACATGAAAAAAATATATAAAATTTGGCATTTGCTTCGCAATGAAGGAAAAACCAATCGACAGATCAATCATCCAGAGAAGAAAAGAAAGAAAAAGAATAAAGAATCAGGAGATTCTAAATAACATGTGAGAAGAAAGTAATATGGACCTGCTCACACCGTTCCTCAATGGCCTTCTTGTCACCAGCCCCATCAAGGATAACAGTATCGTCCTTAGATATTGTAACCTAAAACATGAACCTAGTTAGTTATGCTGCAAAAGACCTGTATAATACAAAGGGTGCAGTTCATTCTATAACCTAGAGTTAAAACATATATTCATTCGGAAAATCAACAATTAAATAGAAATTAAGACACATCAATATGAATATTACTCCAGTGGAAAAAATCATAGTCCAAAACCAAAATACATATCTTAAATGGTAGCAAAGTTTACCTTTTTGCAAGTGCCAAGCATATCCAGTTCTGCCTTCTCAAGGTTCAAACCAAGCTCTTCCGTTATAAGCTACAACACAGAAGTCAGATACAAAATTCAGAGATCAGCTGACAAATTATCATGGACAAACAACATAAATAGGATGGTGAACCTACCTCCCCTCCTGTGAGAGTTGCCAGATCCTGCAGGGCGGCCTTCCTGTTCTCTCCAAACCCAGGTGCTTTGATGGCACAGACCTTTAGAGATAATGCACAATCCATATAAGATCCAAATTATATATAAATCCTTTAATTAAAAGAGAAATAATTTAACATAAAAATACATTATCTGTATCTAAAGAAACAACACCTACCTTGATTCCAGCACGAAGCTTATTTAGAATAAGAGTGGCCAGTGCTTCGCTTTCCACATCTTCAGCAACAATCAGTAAAGGCCTCTGAGTCTGAATAAGGCAAGAACAATGTAGTCAACTAAACTTGATGCATGTAAAGATCTAATTGAATCCGATTGACCAAAGACCCACTTACCTTTAATGCCATCTCTAGCACTTTCACAACAGCATGTATATTCGAGATTTTCTTCTCATGGATTAGAACAAGAGGATTTTCTAGTTCCTGTAGTATATAGATATGGACACTCAGTTTTAAGTGAACAAGTTGATGTTACTTAAACCAGCTAGTGACTGAAACATAAGCTTCTTTCATATTACTTCAATTATGAAGTAACAGCATCCAGACATATGTCAATCAAACGAGTCACAAGGAAAAAAAAACTTACACATTTTTGGGTTTTCTGGTTTGTTATAAAATAAGGGGATATGTAACCTCTATCCAGCTTCATCCCCTCAACAACTTCCAATTCATTATACAATGTCTTCCCATCCTGCAACAATTCCCCATGGAAAGAGTTAGACATATAGTGCAATTTAAAAAATTCAGCAAAATATAAGAATAAATATTAAAATAAAAAAAATAAAAGAAAATTCAGCTAACAAAAGAAGCAAAATGCCCAATAGGGAAAGAGAAACAGATATATACAATTTAGCATTATAAAATGAAAAAGCCTAATCCTAGAGCGTTGCTAAAAAAAACCAAATGAGGATCCAATATAAATAAGAAAACTAGGCAAAGGCAGCAGGCTGCCTGGTTGAGGATTGCAGCTTCTTTGTTTAAGATATTGTCATGCATCA